>NC_033799.1:41018175-41082185 GCF_001876935.1 Asparagus officinalis | reverse complement strand
AAAAAAAAAAAAAAAGAAGGGCTCCAAACAGAACACCTCAACCCATTGGATTCCAGCACTTCTATTGAAGAACTTCACTAGCACCGAAAATTTCATGGAAGTCCCAACAATGACGTTACTCGATTCAAGCCTTATCTCATTTGTTGCAACCCACAACGATCGAGAGCTTGGTGGCTGCGAATTGCCCCAGAGAAACCCTCACCACTTCGACGAGGTGACTGTTTTGAATATGAATAATGACCTCACTTCTATTAGCCCCTTAAATCATAGCTATTGTGATATTAGTCCCTCAAATGTTCATATTTTTATGTTAGTCACTGGAATTGCATTAGCATATTGGTATATATAAATCTCTTTGTTAGTTTTACCATTTATAACCCTCAATCTTGGTTAGGTTAAGACTAACTATAGATGGTTGATTACAAAAATAGTCCCGACATTTATCTCTCTTTCCCTCCTTCCCTCTCGCCCTTACAGCTATCACAAATCCATCCCTTTATCTCTCTTTCCCTCCTTCCCTCTCCCCTTATCCCTAGCATCAGAAATCACAAACCCAGTGCCTGTCATCAAAATGCAAACCAAAAAATTATTATTCATATTTCATTTTGATCACTAATTGTATATCATGTTATACACCTTGAACATATCCTCGCTGAAATACATCGAAAATTTAAAGAGCTTTATAGTCACCATCGTTAAAAGTACAAGTCCTCACAACATTAACCATATCCTTTTTTTTATTTTCTTGTTGAAACACATTGGAGACCTAATATTTTTTTTAACAGATCAACTGCCTTGTACATATTACCCGATAAGCATCGAAACCATTAATGTAGAACGAGCGCCTATTTATCATAAAATGGGTCCCACTTGTCGAGGCAAAGCATGAACTTTTGAAAGGATTGGTAAAAATAAGCAGCGCTAAAAGAAGAAAGATATTGCAAATTTCTTAGTTCTTCCTTGTGGATGACTATGCATGAAGAATGTGAGCTTGTTGTGCACTGGAGCTTAGAATGTTGGAGTTTTATCTAGAGTTGAGGAAGTAGGATTTTCCATTTCCATTAATGAAGATTTCGGCAAACGGAGAAGTTAGGCAATGGATGTGATGGATGCCGTTTGACAAGAAGTGAGGTGAAGCGGTTTTGGGTTTGGAGCTCTTATCAGGTTTAAGTTAAAGGATTTATCGGTTTTGGTTTTAGGACGAGGGTATAATGGTCCATTCAAGGAAAAAAAATGAACATAATGGAATGTTCCCCGACCATTATAACCCCCGACTAATTAGAGGGACAAATATCATCATATTAATGCAATTTGGGGAACTAATATGACGATTTGAGGGACTAATATCAAAATACTGATAGTTTAAGGGACTAATATCTAAAGAGCCCAAAAAATTTTGTTCTTAAAATTGCTCCATACATGCTCAATATTTTCTGTGCAATAAATGTGGCCATAATAGAATGATATTGCTCAATATTTTCTGTGCAATAAATGTGGCCATAATAGAATGATATTTTAAGACAATGCCCCTTGAGTATCAGAATTCATTCTCATGCAATAAATGTGGCCATAATAGAATGATATTTTAAGACAATGCCCCTTGAGTATCAGAATTCATTCTCAAATATGAGTCAGTAATCAGAATTTATTCTCTAACATTTTATATACACAAGAATCAATAAGTAGCAAATTTGATGTTCATCCTTGAGATCCAGTTCATCACAATAAAATACATATCTCCAAATGTCTAGAATCTTATTTATGATTTTTGTTAGCAGAACGCATGCTTGTTTTGATTGACTTTAGACAACATAAATGTTTGAATTAGGCTATACAAAATGTTATAGAAAGTAATAAAAGTTTTACAATTTCAGACATGATGCAGAAAGAACATATATCATGTGTATATCTTTGGTGTTCTTGTTCATGTATATACCAATTTCATTTGATGCTGTTGGAGTGTCAATGTTTTAATAGTTTAATTGCAAGTTGACCTCATGCACTATAGCTCAATTGCTGATGGACCTCCCCTCCCCCTAGTTCTGTCGTTGCATATTGGGCTGATAAATATAATATAGTATAAAGATATTCCATATGTGTATGTTACAGTTGTTCATGCTTGTGGATGACACAAGGCTTCTTATATTTCAAGATGTGATAATTATCTGCATCTTTGTAGGAATTTTCATCTCTCAGACTAGTAGAAAAAGCATCCCAGACATACATAACAACTCTACAAGCTTGAGCCTTGGAAGTTTAAAAAGTAAAGCCTTGAATACTATCGATTATAATCCTCTTATCTTCTATTTGTGATGATTAATGCTATCATAGTTGGGTATACAATTAAACTTTGCTAAATCCTAAGTGAATAGTATCACACTTGCAAGGATGACTATTCCTTTAATCTCAAGAGGACAAGATAGACTTTTGGACATTTTTTGATATATTTTTAGTTGTTAAGTAGATGAAACATATTAAAAGATTCTAGGAGAAATCTCCTCATATTTGACCTCTGGTGTTGATAATCTGAGAATACATTCACACATATCTCAGTCTTATCCAGCATCATTCTATAGTCTGAGATAAATTCTGTATTTTTTTTTCAAATTAGGGATTTTTTTTCTTTCGAAGATGATATATGAGATTGCATCAATTCATCAAGAATATATTTGGAATAGTTTCAAATTTTGCTCTTTAAGTTTTGGTTTTTCTCATTTTAGTTTCTCATGAATTGCTTACCATTTTCAGTTTTGAGAGGAGGACCAAATGGCCTCTCTCAAAAAAAGAGTGATTGACCACTGATGGCTATAAGAAAATGAGAAAACAAGCTCATTTCTTCTCTTTAAAGCGCAGAACAATAAACTTTTTTCTAGGCGGGTGATGAGTGGCTTTCTGGCATAGAGTCCCTGGACAAGCAAATGAGATACATTTTGAACTTCTATAATTTGATGTTACTAAATTAATAACTAATTAGACTAATTTGACCTTTGCTGATATTGAGTTGGGTTTGATCCTTGATTTGAGCTAATATGCAGCCCCAAAGCTAATTGCCTCAGGCTATTAGCATTAGAGCTTACTTGTTGATTGATAACATCTACAATATCCAACTATCTGCGCCTAGGATTTCAAAGAGAGTACAAAAAGGGGTTTCCCCCCTCCTTAAATTGTTGATTGATGAAATATAACTGGTAGTTATCCAATTATATGACATGTTTCTTTTTATGTTGTTTATATTGTGATGTGGGCTAATTGATGTTAAATAATGCATATTTCCTTTTTTTTTTTTTTTGATCTCCTATTCTCCTTTCTTCTTTCCAAAAGAAAGTCTCTGAGCATTTTACTATTAATCTCCCGAGAAACACTAAAAAATCTTCAAATCCACTCTATGCAAAGGATGTTCCCTTCTATAAGACCACTTGAAATTCACTTTGGAAAACGTATTCTGAATGACAAATAACATAATGTGTGGCCTTATAGAAGGAATCCCCGATGCAGTTGCTCTCCAAGTATTCTGAATGACAAATAACATAATGTGTGGCCTTATAGAAGGAATCCCCGATGCAGTTGCTCTCCAATGCCTCGCTCATGTTCCCCCTTCTGCTACCACACTCAGCTTCAGCTCGTCTCCCGATCATGTGAAGCAGCCCTCCACAGCCGTGAGCTCTTCGAGGCTTAATGCGAAGGTGGTGCAACTGAAGATCTCCTCTATGTTCTAGCTTTCGATCCTGAAAAAAGATATGGCAACTGTATGACCTTCTCAGAGATCATTGGCTCACTCTTTGATACGGGTGTATCTTCTCTTCGGAAAAACAATCCTCATGGGAGCTTGAGGATATGTGATTCTCATGATATCTTGAGAATAGAGGTGTGGTGGGAGCCAAAGAAGACGGCGAAAGAAGTCAACAGGAGCGAAACGCAAAAGAACAGGGTAAACTGGCAGATCTCTGGCCGGTCGAGAACAGGGTGGACTGGCAGATCTCTGGCCAGTCGACCGCAGTACACAAGCCGGTCGACCGGAAAACCTGCACGATGCAGGGTTTGAGAAAAACTCTCTGGCCGGTCGACCGGACCAAGTTTGGCGGTCGACCGGATCGCGATTTCTGGGTTTCCTGTTTCGTTTTGGATTCTGTTTTGACAGAGATTCCTGATTCTTTTGGACTTGTTTATTTACAAGATTGCCACCACGTTGTAAACCCTATAAATAGGGATTGTTGAGGGTTTCTAAGAAGGAGATTAGAGGCCAAGATGTAGTCCTAAAGGGTTTTAGGTCTAAGTGAAATCCTGATCAAAAGGATTAGGGTTCAGATTGTAATCAGATCTCAGAGAGAAGTGATCAAGAGAGATTCTAATCAAGAGAGATTAGGGTTTAGAGAGGATTGAGAGGTTGTTCTCGATTCTAGTGAGATTGTGAGGGAGAGATTGTAATCTTTTATTCTTCATAATCTAGAGAATGTATTTTCCTTCGCCCTAATTAAACTCTTGTGTTCTTTAGTTGTTTTCTTCTTTACCCACTCTTGATAATTCCGCGATCAAGAGTGCTCGCACGGCGACTCGTATCACTCTTCCCATAATGCCTTCAAACATTCGCCTTCTTGCTCGATTCGGCGTGGCCTCAGTTGGAGGAAAGCTCTTTGTACATGGTGGAGAAAGTGATAGAGTTGACCCCTCACCAGGGATTTTTGTGACAACCGAGGTGTGGTCATATGATCCTATAACTAGAGAGTGGGCCCGTAGGGAAAATATGCATGTGCCTCGTGCAATGTTTGCTTGTTGGGCGATTGATGGCAGGATTATTGTAGCTGGTGGGTTTACAAGCTTTTGTGGGTCAATATCAAACGCAGAGATTTATGATCCCGAGTCAGATACTTGGTCTCCTTTACCCGATCTTTGTCAAATTCACACTTCAGCTTGTTCTGGCATTGTGATTCAAGGAAAAATGCATGTAGTGCACAAGGGTTTATCGACCGTACAAATATTAAAGTACAAATATTAAAGGACCGTGCCAGTGGTTGGTTGTAGAGGACTATGGATGGCTTCAAGGCCTTATGACAGTGATTGATGGTGATCCTTATGTTTTAAATGGTGGGTGTATATTAAAACAGCAGAAGGAGAGATTGATGATGGATAAGGTTTTGTTGCTGAGATCAGAGTTTAAGAGAAGAATTGGGTTTGGGCCTGGCACAATGAATCAGTCGATCAAGCAGTTGCGAGATGTCGATGTGCTGCATTTTTGGTCGAGGCCTGGGTGGAGGCTGGTTGCGTCGATGACTTAGTGCTGTGGGAGTATTTTAGGGTGTGCATTGCTGAAGATTTAGGGCAACTGTTGATCATGTGATTGTTGGTCACTCTTCCGCTCTTTTGATTTCATATTGAACTGTGTAAAGAGCTTAAAGAGCAGGTGTTTTTTTTTACTGAGACATGAAGTCAGGATGGAGAGGAGACAAGGGAGGATTCTAAGATATGGTTTCTTTTAGTCAATTGATGTGAGTGTGTTTAGTCAGTTTATTCTTGCGTGTTAGTTTTGCTTGGCTTATGGAAATAGCAAAGGCAAGGTTATATGCTACCGTGGTGTTCCATCTTGTTAGTAACAGATAAATTGTTACTTCTTTAGAATGTGTACTTCAAAAAACAGAGGGGAGCAGAGGAAATGCTATAAAATATCTCTACAATTTTTTTTTTGTTTATGCTGGTAAGAAAGAAGTTGGACGTACTTGCATTTTCTTTACGAGTTCAAGTATTGTTTAATATGTTATAATTATATTGACATTTGTATAGCTATATTCCTGGTGAGAACTGAGAATGTTATATGATTATACTGACATTTGTATAGCTATATTCCTGGAGAGAACTGACGAAGCATAGATCGCTTCATGTCCCTTGGAAAAACAAATGAACCATAATGGACTTTGAGTTATTGGAGAGTTGGACCTTAATTGTTGTCATTCTTGATTATTTTTGAGTTGCTATACAGCTTATATGTCACATGAATTAGTTTTAGATATTGCATTTGATTTAGAGAAGAGAGGTTAATTCTATCACAGAATAAATAAATAAGTAAATAAATAAGAGATGTTAAGGGAGAGAATCAATTTTCTTAAAACACCCGTTTCAAATTCATATTCAAGTATTACCAAGTGTACCCAAACATTATATTTCATATGTCATTTAATGAAAATATTCAAACATGGAATTTATCGAATTATGGATTTCCAGCCCTTTGATTTAATCTACTACTCAAATCGAAATCTCATTACCCAGATGCAATCTTAGGGGCTGTTTGCTTCAATAGTGGGTAAGAATAGGATTAGGAATCCTTTTTTTTAATGGATTCCTATCCAATCCATAAAAAATTTTAAGATAAGTTCATGGATTCATGGAATTCTTTTTTTTACTTTCTATGTTTGTTTCATAACATGAAAAAATGGAATCCAACTTTATAGTAACCATCCAATTCCTATTTTTTAATTTGGTTTGGAATGAGAAAATTTTTGGGATAAATGGTGAGAACATCTTAGGTATTCTTACCACTTACTAGTGGATAAAATTTTAAGACAAGTTTTCTTGCTCGTTTGACAAAATTCAAAATCGAAAAAACATTGTAGTAACGGCTAGTTGCAATGGCTAATTGCAACGGCTAGTTCATGGATTCATGAAATTCTTTTTTTTACTTTCTATGTTTGTTTCATAACATGAAAAAATGAAATCCAACTTTATAGTAACCATCCAATTCCTATTTTTTAATTTGGCTTGGAATGAGAAAATTTTTGGGATAAATGGTGAGAATACCTTAGGTATTCTTACCACTTACTAGTGGAAAAAAGTTTAAGACAAGTTTTCTTGCCCGTTTGACAAAATTCAAAACCGAAAAAATACTGTAGTAACGGCTAGTTGCAATGGCTAATTGTGCCAATGTATCCCTTATTCTTACCACTTTTATAAATTCTCATAATTTGCAAGTTGCCTCCCCTCCATTAATATGATATGAAAAGAATGCCATAAAAATTTTGTAGTTTGGTGCGATTGCAATCTCTAAACACCAATGAAAGTGTGCAAAATGGTAAAAATAAGAGGATGTGTTATTGGGGGTGTGCAAAATACCCAAATAATGAATGCAATTTTTTTGAATGGGCTCATGAAGGAGGAGAAATAAGCAACCAAGGGAACCAATATGTCAAAGAAAATAGGTACGGAGATAAGTATTATTTGAAAACAAAGAGGATGAAGAAGGAATTGAAACTTATCGAAAAACAACTACTAGCTTGGAAAATGTCAGCAATTTTAGTAGTGATATTTTGTATTATTTTAATTATTATAAACCGCATGTCATGTATTTGTACTTGCAAAATCTATTGATATTGTAATGAAAACTTTTATTGGAATTGAGTACCAATTCTAGCTGATAATGTACGGCTCAGGAATATGTCATTTTGTCAAAATTGAATGCCTCACCTATAACTTACATGTTTGTTGTAGATTGCATTCTAATGATGGATTGCCTCACCAAGACATTGTCAATTCAATGTAGGATGCAATCTCATCACATAATGCCTCATCTGAACATAATAAACACTGTAAGTTAGATTGCATCTCAGTAACGCTAATCATCATTGCTAAATATCAACTATGGAGCATCACAAGCTCTAGCAATTATCAACCGAAGCCAACAAAATCGACAACAACATAACTGACAGCAAAAGAGACTAGACCAAAGGAGCTACACAAGCTCATGAATGAGATTCAAAATTGAAAGCAACATAGCCAAAGCAAAGAAGCTACACAAGCTCATGATCCATGTTCAAAACCAACAACAACATAGCCAAAGCAAAGGAGCTACGCAAAGCTCAGGGTCCGTATTCAAAACCGATAGCAACATAGCCAAACCAAAGTGGCTACACAAGCTCCTGAATGAGGTTCAAAACCGACAGCAACAAGGTGAAACCAAAGGAGCTACATAAGCTCCACCTGACATCAAACAAAACCGCACAAGTCGAGGCAACACAAGCTCCAAAATGTAATCAAAACCGACAACAAAAAAACCAAACCAAATGAGCAACACATTCTCCTGAATGAGATCATTCCAAACCGACAACAACATAGCCAAACCGACAGCAACAAAACCCCACTAGCTCTAAGATGTAATCAAAACCGACAGTTAAAATACCAAACGGAAGGAGTTACACAAGCTCCTAGTGCCAGCAACAAAATCAAAGCAAAAGAGCAACATAGCCAAACCAAAGTGGCTACACAAGCTCCTGAATGAGGTTCAAAACCGACAGCAACAAGGTGAAACCAAAGGAGCTACATAAGCTCCACCTGACATCAAACAAAACCGCACAAGTCGAGGCAACACAAGCTCCAAAATGTAATCAAAACCGACAACAAAAAAACCAAACCAAATGAGCAACACATTCTCCTGAATGAGATCATTCCAAACCGACAACAACATAGCCAAACCGACAGCAACAAAACCCCACTAGCTCTAAGATGTAATCAAAACCGACAGTTAAAATACCAAACGGAAGGAGTTACACAAGCTCCTAGTGCCAGCAACAAAATCAAAGCAAAAGAGGCAACACAAGCTCCACCTGACAGCAAAAAACCAAACAGAAGGAGCTACACAAGCTCTTGAATGCCAACAACAAAACCAAAGCAAAAGAGGCTACACAACCCCCACAAGCTCATGAAAGAATGCAACAAAACCCACCGTCTGAGGCAACACAAGCTTATGACTGAGCTTCATAACCGACAACAAAACAACCAAAGCAAAGGAGCAACACATGCTCCATCTGACAGCAAAAAACCAAATAGAAGGAGCTACACAAGCTCCTTAATGCCAGCAACAAAAGCAAATATGTAATGCATCGCAAACAAAAAGTACCAATTCATCAAGCTCATGACATAAACAATAGCTCCACCTCATTGGTCATTTCTATTCATACTTACCTGCATCAAAAATAAAAAGTACCAATTCATCAATTACATGACATCATAGTGTTTTCATAACAACAAGTATTTTAACATTTATAGTTTGCAAATAACAAAACGATATCTGCGCAACAACATACACTTGTGCACAAACGATCATTGAGCCTCGTCTTCAAAAAAAATCGAAGAACCGTGGGAGAAGAGGTGCGAAGAAGATTGGGAAGAGGCGAGGGAAGAATAGTGGGAGCAGCCAAAAAATGGATTTAGGGTTCTTCGTGAAGAGGCGGAATCCGAAAAAGAACGAGAAAGGGGAGAAAGTACGGGTTGTTAGCTTTTTGCCCCAATTCCTCCCAAATCAATAGGATTTGGGTTTCCATAGACACCCCATGCTTTTACCACTTTATAGATTTTGAAATCTATACATTTTTGTCAACCAAACTCAAGATTAGGATTCATATGAATCCTTTATTTATAATTTTACCCCTGTCAGGTCCAAGTCCTATTCCTTTTTCATAAAATGAATGAAATAAACAACCCCTTATGTCTCGTTTGGTACGTGGGAATGAGTGAGAATGAAATGCAATTACAACTCTTTATTCTTGCGTATCAAACACGATGTATTTTTAGATGCTAGAATTGCTATTCCCACTTCTTATTAATTCTCACTTTATGTGGGAATTTCCATTCCCAACCATTTAACAAGGAATTGACATTCTCACTTAAGTGAGAATAAAATAATCAAATAATTTTTGATTGCCCTCCTTAAAAGATACAAATAGATATAAATTCTCATATAAAATTTTATTTTTATAGAAATAATATCATTAGCTGCTCATACAAATATACAAATAGATGTAAAATATTAAAATACTATTCTTTGTTCGACTTTGCCCTAGTTCCATCGCGTCTGTAGTAGAAAAAAATCCCATCTTCAACTCGACGCAACTCGTATAAATAACCATTATTTCTTTTTAAAATATGCATGTGTGTTTAATCTTTACCTAATCTTTACACCAACTTTTTATCTTTTGGCGACTCGATTGCGTAATCTGTTGGCAATTAGGTTAGTAAATATTTTATATTGGGACGTATGATTTGAAGTTCCATTGAAGCATATACGCCTAATGTTTTTAGTAATTTTTTCAAGCACTCACAACATCAAGCACTCACAACAAGAAATAATGTCTTTAATTGATGAGATTGAAACTTTATGTTTTAATTAGAGGTTGACATATTTTCTATTCCTTCAAACTTTCTAGTTTAACATGTTTTCTATTCCTAATCAATTTTTTGAAAGTTAAAAGTGCATTTGAAATTTTATAGAAATTTTATATACAGACTAAAAGTTAACATATTTTTCCAATCCTTCGAATTTTAGTGTTTTCTTCCAATCTCTCTCTTCATGCATGCACATGGAATTTAGTCGTAAATCATGTAGCATGCATGCATATGGAATTCAGTCTATTGTATACGTTTGTGCACAGTGATGCTAGTAGCACTAGCTGCTTGTACAAGTAATAGACATGTAGCATTAGAAGTTAGAAATATAGAATTATAATTATTTATAATTAAAAATAATTTATATAAAAATTATTTTCAATTAGTAAGCCAAAAGTCCGAAATTGTTTCTTAGGTGGTGTACCAAAATATAACTATCAACTAAAAAAATTATTTCTATAAGAAAAAACTATCATGTCTATAAAACTTATTTTTCTAAACAATGAATTATTTAGTTATTTTTAAAATATTTTTATGTTTTGTAAATTCTGTGTTTTTGTAAGAGCATTATTAGAAAACTAAATTTTATTCTCACTTGAACAAATTATACCAAACATGGGAATGAGAATAAAATTGTCATTCATGTTTCATTCTCTAAATGCGCCAAAACATGAGAATGAGAATGTGCATTCTATTCTCACATCTATTCCATTCCATTCCTACCTTCTTTCCATTCTCACTTGACTCCATTCCCGCATACCAAACAATGCGTTAGTGAATTTCATCAAAATAGCTGGTGTGTAGTACAAAAACGAAATGTTAATTTTAATCACTCATGAATTGATTGATGTTGTGTTACTTTTGGTGTTGTTTTGCTCGAAAACACTACATCTAATTGACACATTACTTCCAATCAACAAAAGAAAATTATTTACTACCTCATTTTTAAATTAAATTTTATGCAAACAACATAGTAAGCATTAGAATTGTGAATAAGGATCAAAGATCATAGGTTAATCCTTTCTGGATTAAAGATATATTAATTCTAACACAAATTAAGAGTAATAAAAATACTGCGAATCTTAATCATTAACTATGTTCTTTAGAGCTACCTTCAATTAAGAAATGTCACCTCAATTTAATTAAAATTTAGACTAGAATTGCAATTTTAACATAAAGAAATGTAAAAGATGCATAAATTGAACTAAAATGCAAGAAAGGAGTCAAACTAATGAACTTTATTGATTCAAAATATAGGAATGAAAAGAAATACAGCAGGGCTCTCGAGACAATCCCTGAGAGTCCTAAATAAACTTATAAGACTTGTCCAACAATCCGGCAACATGTCAACTCTCTAGACTAAGGCTGCGTTTGGAAACTTGGATTTGGGCCCTCGATTTAAAATCCAGGGGTTTTCAAATCCATATCTCTAGTTTGGACTCTAAATTGAGTTGAGATTTCCAATTAAATTATTTTAGAGGGGAGAATTTGAAAGCCCAAATACACATATTTTAAATCCCACCCTAGCCTTTGGTATTTACCAAATCCCAACCGGACTCCTCTCTCTCATTTCTCAGTCCCGATCCCAACTCTCAAGTTATCTCTTAACGCAGATAACCTCTATCTCTCCTCTCTCCCCCTTCTTCTCTCTCATCGAAACCCTAGATCTGATTTAGGGTTTAGGTCTCCCCCTTTCTCCTCTCTTTTTCCCTTCCATCGAAACCCTAAATCTGATCTAGGGTTTAGGTCGTGATCTTCGTAGCTAAAACCCTAGATCAGAGTTAACACTCTCGATTTTGATGATTTTATTTCTTAGCTAATTCATTTCTTTATGATTTTGATGATTTCATTTCTTAGCTAATTCCATAAGACTGCTCTCTCTCTCGAAATTGCTCACGAGCTTGGAAGCAAGGTAAAAGTTTATTTCTTTATGATTTTCGGAGACCAGTTTTTTTTTTTGTTTGGCTAAATCATGGGAATTGTGATTTTTTTGTGACCGTAAAGATGAATGAGGGTCGATTGTAATGAGGTTGAGTGGTAGAAAATGGTAATTTTGAAGCTGATACTTATGGAATCAAAGGACTGGAATTAATCGATAAAAATTGCCTCATAGAGTAATATGGATAGTGGCAGTAGAAATAGATATTCAAAAGTTAAATTAAGTGAGGAGAGAAAATCTTGTTAACAAAAAGTTTCATGTAGCTGACAATTAAGGATAATTTTTTTTGCAACACTATTTTACTGCTTTACCTTGCAAGAGAAATTAAGTTATCAGCACCTCTTCTGGAAAAATACACATAAACACTGAGAAATACAAAAAGGCAGTGTATTATACATGGGCCAGGTTGTCCACTATTTCACTTCGCGGTATAAGATAAGAATAGAGATATTATTTGCAGTTCTTGTTAATTAATTGTACATCCTTTCCTGGCAGTAAATTATAGAGAAATTAACAGATTGACCCCTGATATGTTTTGATAGACAAATTCCTGTGTAATTTGGTAATGTTAGTTTCATGACTTTTATCACAGTGATGTAACTGAATCAAAAGCAAACAGAATGCAAAACAGAATCAGTCTAGTTTCATGACTTTTATCACAGTGATGTAACTGAATCAAAAGCAAACAGAATGCAAAACAGAATCAGTCATGAGTTTTCCCTATTGATAATTACATTTTACTGAATCAAAAGCAAACAGAATGCAAAACAGAATCAGTCATGAGTTTTCCCTATTGATAATTACATTTTACTGAACTTTTCATAAAGATGAACTTTCCTGTCAAAATTTAATACTTCGCATCACTTTGATGTGTCTGATAATTGTAATATACACCTTGGTTTCATATTTCCTGAACAACGTTTCTATTGTTCCACAGGAAAGAGTATATATATGCTTGTGTTCTAAGTAATTAGTATTTTGGATTATTTATGTAAAAAAAATGATAAATATGAAAAGGGCTAAAATACCAAATTGGTATATTTATACGAACGCTTTTGCTAGTTTGGTATTTTAAAAAACTCCGGCGACAACAAGACATTAATTCTCGTGTTTTTTGTCAATAAGGCACTTTTCCTTGAAATTATGGAAGGAAAACTTATTCTAACCCCCTAACCTCTCAAAATTATTAAATCTATACCCCAAGTTATAAAAAAAAAAATGCATCCCCCACCTCTCCCTCTCCTCCTCCTCCTCCTCCTCGTCGTCGTCGTCCTCCTAAAAAAAATGCATCCCCCACCTCTCCCTCTCCTCCTCCTCCTCCTCCTCGTCGTCGTCGTCCTCCTCCTCCTCCTCTCCCGTTCCCCTCTCCTCCCCTCCTAATTATAATTCAACACTTGAAAATACTTGGGACAGTTTAAAAACTTTGAGGTTCAATTTTTGTCCTGTCCTGACCCTCTTCATATTTATGTTTCATCATCATTCTAGTATGCCAAATATATCTAGCCCAGTTGAACATCAAAACCCATAAACAGATGTCGGCGCTCTCTTAGTTCGATGTATCTCACAAGAAGGCAGTCCCATCCTTACATCTCGTGCTTCTCATCCAAAAATACCTGGAAAGGCATTTTGTGTGCACTTGTATGATGATCCATTTCATGAAAATTTACATTTGGTTATTTCATGGCATGCAAATGCACATGGAAATAGTGAAAAATGAGACAATGCTAAGCATATATTGGCTATTCTAGATTTCTTACATAAATTCAAAACCTAGATGTAGATATATGTAGATGCACAAGTTTGCAAATATTTGAATGATAATATCATTTCTTCTGGAAATATATATAATTAGTATCTTAACCTGTGTGTTGTTACTACATTTCATTTTGTATTTCACATATGTTCTCTGAGTATTCGTATATCAAATTTCAAAATGAAAGAAGCTAAATGACTCTGAAAATAAGTGTTAGAATTTGAAAAGTTACCTGAATATTTTTCTGTCTGATTGGGATCGAATTCTACACCTCTGGAGGAGACAATGATTCTCCTGTTCTTGCCACAAGGTTCTCTGTTGTTCGACACACCCTCCCCCTTCATCTTCATCTACCTCCATTTTTACTAAAAGGATTCAACACAAGGCACTGCTGTTTTCGCTGCTGCACTCTTAGTTTCTTTGTGGTTGGTTATCAACTTATCATGAGTTCAAACCTATTTAAAGTGTTAGAGAAATATAGCGTGCATGTTGAATTTTTTTTGGGTCAAAACCGCTTTCCAAAATGAGTTTTCAAACTATATATATATCAACTACAAGTACTTTTCATAAATGCTTAGTAGCATAGTGGAAAGTTAATGTTTTGGTGTTTCAAAAGGTCCCTTGTTCGAGGCTTGACAACGGCAAGCCAAGAAGTGTTTTATTTGAATTAATCCCTCATAAGTTTTAGTGGGTCGTGAGCTGTGGGCCATGGGCCAATGGACCGGGGATCGGGGTTAATCGGGCTGAGGGGCTGAGTGGTGCTTTGTTAAGCACTTTGCACTTCGTACGGAGGCATCGGGACGAGGTGGCGCTGTTTGGCACCACGAATGTTGCCTAGCAGGCTGCTTCGCAGCATGCGAATGAGCTACGCATTCGCACGAGGGTGTGACCCTAGCGTTCTCGAAGTCAGACGAGGTTCGTCAATTGGTTGACGATGTTCCACTTGTTCGACGAGGTTCGTCTGATTCACAAGATCAGACGAGATTCGCTCGTCAAACGAGGTTCGCCTGTGTGACGAGGTTCACTCATTCGACGAGGTTCGTATGTCATACGAGGTTTTCCTATTTGACGAGGTTCGCTCGTTCGACGAGGTTGGTCTATCATACGAGGTTTGCCTGTTTGATGAGGTTCGTTTGTCAAACGAGGTTCGTCTGATTTGCTGAGATGTGACCCTCATGTTACGTAGCAATGTGTCCATTGGTTGCCTCGTATTCAGGAGTTACTGCATGCAGTAGTTACAACAGCATTTAGAGCAATTTAATACATTGATGTTGTAATTTTAATTGCCATTAAGAATTATAACAGTCACATTAATTGCAAGTGACTCTTGAGCTGGCCTTAGAAGCCTATAAATAGAGCCATTGGGCAGCTCTTGAAAAATACACGCGAGCTGGAAAACGAACGTCGGATCGACGTTGTTGCTGTTGTTGTGCTGCTACTGCAGAAACTGTGCCACAAGAACTTGCCCTTAAACCGAAAGGTTCTAAGATGGAGGAGATCTTTGCTTTGACCGAAAGGTTTTATAGATCGAGGAGATCTTGATAGTACTAGGTTGGTGCACACCAGAGTATTGTGCTGCTGTTCCTGAAAGCAGTTTGGCCTTGGGATCCTTACACCGGAGTAGGCTAAATATTGCTTTAAGTATAACGTTTCACAAACACACAGTAGTTAACTTAAAAAAATTTAAAATTATAGAATCATCATTCACTATTTTATTCCAGATTTAACTATAATTTCTAACAATCTTAAAACAACTTTTTTGATCTACAATGGATCCTGTGAGGACTCTTGGAGTGGACTGTCTCAAGTTAGAGAATTTTGACGGATCCAACTTTAACGTATGGCGTCAAAAAGTGATTTTCGGGATACAACTCCTGAAAATCTACTATGTGGTTTCTAAGGAGAAACCTGACTTTGAAGAATACTCTAAGTGTAAAGCCTCTTGGGCTAAAGATGATCATTTCTGCATGAGTTATCTCCTTAACTGCCTGGCTGATCATCTGGCAGATGATTACACCAACAAGCCCTCTACAAAGGAAATCTAGAATGCTCTGGAGGAGTAATACAACGATGAGGAGAAGCTTTCCAAGTCTCACCTCATTGACAAGTTCTTGACTTCAAATTCGAAGATGACACTGAGGTTTGCCTCAAGTCAAAGAGCTCGAAAAGCTTTTTATTAAGTTGAAGGATGAAAAGATTAATCTTTGTTAAACATTCATTTCTGGAGCAATTGTTAACAAGCTTCCTCCATCTTGGATGTCATTCTCCACGAACATTCGAAGAAGAAAAAACATGTGACTCTGTTTGATTTGAAGAGGTTCATTCGGATCGAGGATGAGATTTGGACTCGCACGAAGAATGAGCTCCTAGCTAAGCAGAAGGTGTCTGCTAACATGGTGGCTACTAACTCTGAGAAGGGTACCAGTTCTTCTTCTAAGAAGTCTTTTAACAAAAAAAGAACAATAATCTGAAGAACCTAAATGTTCAGAAAAAAGATTTCAAGAAGAGCGGTAAATGCTTTAACTATGGGAAGCAAGGGCATTTTGCCAAGGATTGCAAAGCACCAAAGATGGGAACAACACACAATGTTAATCAACTTGACAATTATGTGGCTATGCTCTTTCAAGTGGCAACTCCCAATAATGTCTCTGGTTGGTGATTAGATACAGGTGCTACCTGTTATGTCTGCTCTAACAGAGATTTGTTTTCTTCCTATGCTGCTGTCAAAGAGAGCGTATCAATGGCTGATCGTTCTATGATTCTTGTTCTTAGATCTGGGACTATGGTGCTGACTCTTTCTTCAGGGAAGACCCTCACATTGAAGGATGTGAAATATGTTCTCTCAATTGCCAAAAACTTAGTCTCTGGAAGCCTGTTGTGTGACGCTGGTATGAGGCTGGATTTGCAAGGAGGAAAGTCTGTGTTATATTTTAAGAAAATATATTTTGGCAATGTGTATCATACTATAGCATGTATAAGATCAGTACTATTGTACCCAATTCAGTTGTAAATAAAGTATCATCTTTTGCTTACTCCTCTGTATTATGGCATAATAGGCTAGGACATGTAAATTATAGAAAACTGTCTAGCATGGAGAAGTTATGATTACTTCCAAAATGTGGGGGTAACAAACCTAATAAGTGTACGAAAGCAAAGCTGACAAGAAAGCTATTTCCAAGTGTCACAAGGAGCACCAACCTATTGGATCTGATTCACTCAAATACTTATGATTTTAAGAGTTTCGTCACTCGATGCGGCATGAAGTACTTCATCACCTTCATTGATGACCACTCTCGTTTCTGCCACCTCTACCTGCTAAAATCTAAAGATGAAGCCTTCAACAAGTTTGTCGAGTTTTGGACTCGAGTGGAGAAATAGCTTGGACTTCAGGTGAAAAGACTCCGAAGTGACAGAGGAGGAGAGTACCAATCTAAGGAGTCGGAGACATACTTCAAGAAGCATGGAATCATTGCTGAAACTATTACTCCATATTCTTCGCAATCTAATAGAATTGCAGAAAGGAAGAATCGCACATTGACCGAGATGGTAAATTCAATGCTAATCACATCTAGTCTACCTACATGCTATTGGGGAGAGGATTTGTTGATGGCAAACTGGATTCTAAATAGAGTACCCTATTTTAAAACTGATAGTACTGCTCATCAGTTATGATTAATCCCTCATAAGCTCTAGTGGGTCGTGGGCCGTGGGCTGGGGGCCATGGGCCAATGGACCGGGGATCGGGGCTAATCGGGCTGAGGCGCTAAGTGGCGTTTTGTTAGGCGTACTTTGCACTTCGCATGGAGGCATCAGTGCGAGGAGACACTGTTTGGCACCATGAAGGTTGCCTCGCAGGCTGCTTCACAGCATGCTGACGAGCTACACATTCGCACGAGGGTGTGACCCTAGCGTTCTCGAAGTCAGACGAGGTTCGTCAATTGGTTGACGAGGTTCCACTTGTTCGACAAGGTTCATCTGATTCACAAGATCAGACGAGGTTTGCTCGTCAAACGAGGTTCGTCTGTTTGACGAGGTTCGCTCGTTCGACGAGGTTCGTATGTCATACGAGGTTCACCTATTTGATGATGTTTGCTCGTTCGACGAGGTTCGTCTATCATACAAGGTTCGCCTGTTTGACGAGTTTCGTTTGTCAAACGAGGTTCGTCTGATTTGCTGAGACGTGACTCTCGCGTTATGTATTAACGCGTCCATTGGTTGCCTCGTATTCAGTAGTTACTGTATGTAGCAGTTACAACAGCATTTAGAGCAATTTAATGCATGATGTTACAATCTTAATTGCCATTGAGAATTATAACAGTCACATTAATTGCAAGTGACTCTTAAGCTGGCTTTAGAAGCCTATAGATAGCGTCATTGGGCAGCTCTTGAAAAATACACACGAGCTTGGAAAACGAACGTCGGATCGACGTTGTTGTTGCTGTTGTGCTGCTGCTGCAGAAAATGTGCCCGTAGGAATTTTCTCTTAAACCGAAAAGTTTTGAACCGAATGGTTCTGAGATCGAGGAGATCTTTGCTTTGACCGAAAGGTCTTATAGATCGAGGAGATCTTGACAGCACTGGGTTGGTGCACACCAGAGTTTGCTGCTATTCCTGAAAGCAGTTTGGCCTTGGGATCTTTGCACCGGAGTAGGCCAAATATTGCTTTAAGCACAACGTTTCACAAACGCACAGCAGTTAACTTAAAAAAGTTTAAAATTACAGCACATCATCTTTCAAAGTTTTATTCCAAATTTAACCATAATTTCCAACAATGCATTGCACATGAACAAAAAAATATTGCCCCTATCTTCATGTTCATTTTCCTTTTAATTGATATATAAGGTGCTTTGCACCGCGACAGAGAGCATTCTAGAAGATATTATGTCTATGGCATTTGGGACAACCTCTAAAACCTTACCATCCAAAATTAGTAGCCTCAAAACTTCCTTCCGAAATTAGGATGACAGCTTGATGGAATATGGAATATCACCGTATCTTTCTGTGGATTATAATGCATGCACATCAATTATGTGTATCTGGCAAGATTTTTGAGGGTTAGATATATTTGGCATACTAGAATGATGACGAAACAGAAATATGAAGAGGATCAGGACAGGACAAATATTGAACCTCAAGTTTTTAAACTGTCCAAGTATTTTCAGGTGTTGAATTATAATTAGGAGAGGAGGAGAGGGGAACGTGAGAGGAGGAGGAGGAGGACGACGATGACAAGGAGGAAGAGGAGGAGAGGGAGAGGGAGGGGATGTATTTTTTTTTATAACTTGAGGTATAGATTTAATAATTTTGAGAGGTTAGGGGGTAGAATAAATTTTCCTGCCAGAATTTCAAGGAAAAATGCCTTATTGACAAAAAAAATGAGAATTAATGTTTTATTATTGCCGGATTATTTAAAAATACAAAACTGGTAAAAACGTTCGTATAAATATACCAATTTGGTGTTTAGCCATATGAAAAGTCAGTAGTCTAGCGTCCATAAAGTTTAAATCTTTTTCGTGCACTAATAAAATGGGAGAAATTATAATAATGAAAGCAATTCCTTGTCTTATGAATTGCCAGAAGCAAGTCTAGGGAAAAGGGAAAAGCTCTACTTTGTTTGGTGATAGGTAGAAAGAAAATCCAATTCACCAGCAAAGGGTCACCCAAGGACTTGATACAACTATACGAGTCCAGGTTAATTCATTTCTCAATGAGCATAAAGAAGAAAATAGGAAAAAGAAACGCTTTTTTTTTAAACAGCCATTACATTTAACTTCTTCACTCCTGGGTCTAAGTAGTATGCTTTGTTGATCATTTTAATTGGTGGTCTTCTTTCTTTACTATTTCTCTCACGAGGAGCTAAACATGAGCTTGACATGAGCTTGTGAAGTATACTGGAGATCCTGGGTGAAAATATACTACAGAGGTATGCTATTTTAGACATTTAAATTGGTAATCTTGTTTCATTTCTATTTCTCTTCCGAAATGCACTATTTTTTGCAATGAGTGAAAGGCTAGTTAGGCTTGACTCATTGGTAGGTCAGGTATACATGAGACCAGTCCATATTTTACTGTATTGTGGTTTGTTGTTCTCATATAGTACCAAAAAGTTGATAAAAAAATTGCACTTCTTTTTTGAAGGATTCCACGTTTCTATACATAGGTCGATTGCTAGAAGGATTTGGAGTTCGGATTATCCCGTGCACGACCAGTTGAGGCTTCTTGCACTAGCTTATTCATAGTTTAGCAAAAATGGTTGTATAATTTAAACATGTATGTATTTCACTACTCAAGTACCTGTGTATACAACCTTTTACCTTTTTGTAGCTCCCTGTCACCATTGGCGTAATGCTGACTTATGTTTTTGGCATGTTTCTCCCTTGGAGGGTGCTTGCTACTGTAAGTAAAATTGTAAAACTCTTAAAACCTTAATGCTTAGTTACACAAGTTTGTTTCACTAACTCATTAGTTTTAGTGTGATAGGTTAAAAATGATAAATGATGGAAGGGATTCAAGGATCCAACATAAATGTACAAGGGAAGAATTTGAGAGTAAGTTCTCTCTTGGATTTCTTTTTCTTTTTTAGGGCATATTTTAACTCCCATTATTTTGTCATTTATGTTAGGATGCACACTTATAGTTGTGATTTGTCTTTGTAGTAGATATTATTTATGTTTTAGAGCGTATTTTATTTCATGAACTAACTAATGCTAAATTTTTTAATGTAGGATCCAATAAGTTCTCCGAGACATGAGTTGGAAGCATATGACAAAAAGGAGAAGACTTTGAAGCAAGGTTTTAAATATCGGATGTCGGGTTTATGTCGGATGGCTGAAATCCATGTTGGATAGCGGAAATCATAGATATATCGGGGGACATGGACTAAATATCAGATTGCCATATCGGGTGATGCGCATATATATGTAAAATATCATGTCCTAAATATAATCTAAGCATTCGTAAATTCAATATAAGCATATTTTATAAATTTTATAGATTAGACATATAAAAAAGTAAATAATATGTGATGTTTAGGATCACTAACCGGTTGTAACATCCTAAAACAATTTGGGTGCTTGACCTACAAAATAAGAAAACATTGTTAGTAAACACAGAATAACATGTAAAGAATAAAGCAAGTAACATATTCGATATAACATATAGAATGAAGATCACAACTCAGAGGATTCATATCAAACATAAGCAAATCAAAACAAACAAACAAGTTTTTAAAGCTACAAATAGTTTATAATTGTTTAACATTCAAGAGCAAAACCATAATAACATAAAAGCTAAGATAACTAGAAAGTCTAGAATCAATCTTCATCGTGATCATCAAAAGTAGCATTATCATCCTCATCCGACTCCGTGAATAACGCATCCATCTCTTCTTCCTTGTCATCTTCCATCGGCTCTTTTCCTTTCGATGAAGATAATCCTGATTTCTTCTTTCTTCTATACGTTTGCAACCTTCCACTCTTTCTCTTCCTTGGATTAGCTCCCGAAATATCTCCAACTTGCCTAAAAGTTAAACACTCTCTCGGAAATACTTCATCATCACTATTATTCTCCTCCTCACCCAACAACCATTCGGTGATTCTTTCCTCATCATCGTAGGCGGTTAAAGGATCTCTATTTGGGATGGCATGCTTGTTCTTCAACTTTGCATTGAACGTGACAAAGACTAAGTCATGAAGTTTTTTATGAGTTAGTTTATTCCTCTTCTTCGTACGAATCTACAAAAGAAAATCATGAATTAGCATAAAAAACTAATCATCAAATACTATTCCTCTTCTTCGTACGAATCTACAAAAGAAAATCATGAATTAGCATAAAAAACTAATCATCAAATACTACAATACAAGCCTAGAAGATGATTAAATTTTAAGAAATAATATTACCATCACAAATATACTCTAATTTCTTTCACAAGCCAAAGAGCTAGTTGTCAAGCTCAAAAAGATTTAATTCTTTTGAATTCATTGTAATCGATAAACAATTGTAATAGATTCTACAAATAAACCAACTTTCGAACCAAACAAACCTATCACAATCCTAATTCACATAGTCCATGAGTATAAATGTAGTCCAAAACTCCACCATTTTGTTGAAGAATTCAATCAAAAAAATTCAAAAAGTCTATCTAAATATCTAGCACAAATTTTTTTAGTCTTAATCAGAAGTCTAGGATGTATGATTATTGGACAATTGTCCTAGCCTAACAATCCTAAACGGATAAGCATCCTATAAATTTAGTGCTTGTTTGGTTCCGCCATGTTAATAATTTCTTAGAATGTCTTCTTCTTCTTCTTCTTTTTGTTTGTTTTGTTTGAGGTGGTATAAATCTATAGAAATGTTCACCCAAAATGAGACTTTTCTTTGGAATCCATTTTCCTAGCTTTTGAGCTTGGAAATGGGATGAAAGCCACTTTTAGCAATAAAGTATATATATATAGAGAGAAAGTGTTTTTGGTAATAAAATACTCCGACAAGGGCTTTAATTGCATAATGCAATCATGGATTTTTTACATATTAATCCCTCAAAGCTTTAATAACTTCATATTACTCTCTCAAATCTTGGAATTCCGTGTTAGTCCCTCAAATCATATGACGTCATGCAAAATCATCCCTATGATTAACAAATCTTGGAATTCCGTGTTAGTCCCTCAAATCATATGACGTCATGCAAAATCATCCCTATGATTAATTACAATTTATTTGAGTAGAATATTCTATCAAATCTAAATATTAGAAGCAAAATTAGGGCTTTACTCCTCTGTAAACTTTCTAAATCCATTTCATAATATTTTAAACCAAAAACCCTCATTTTAGAAAAATCAAATTCACTTGAGTTCTTCCCTAATGGTCATAAAAAAACCCTAACTCAAAATTTCTCATTTAATGAACCTATCATCTTCTCCTCCATTGGTTGAAACATTAAAGGAGATGATTTTTACATCTTTTATTTAGAAGAGGGGGTAATGTGATAATTGACAGTGTTTGGTTTGTAGTTACCCCAATCATGATTTTGTTTTTTTATTACCAAACAAGCATAAGGATGATTTTGCAAGACTCTGTAAAGATTGGAGGGACTAATATGCAATGCATTGTCAAGATTTAAGGGACAAATTTGTGTTAGGTCTCATGTTATGAGCCTACATCTTTTAATCTTGTTTTGATGATTACAAATAATTCCTAATATTGTTTGTTTAGTGTTTATGTTCTTATTAGGTATTCAAGACAAACAATATGTTTGGAGGATGGATGGACTAGAGCTTTCACGATCATATCCATTGGAGGATGGAAGAAAATAGTGGAATGAAGCCTATGCATACTAGTCAAGATCCAAGTTCAAGCTTCTTCCATGTTTACCAAGACAAGCTGCAATGAAGATCTATCAAGCTTGGGTAAATTAGTTTAAGGTTTATATAATGTGGGTTAATTCTATAGGTTCAAATATACACACACATTACATTTGTGAATTTTTATGAAAATAAGTGTTTTTATGCCAAATACATTCAAATATGTTTTGGACTATACAAACCTTGTTTACATCTTTCATTATATCCATAAAACATTACACAAGTTTTCAGAACTTGATTTGAGCTAAAATGTCAAAATCAACATATTTGAAAAAACATGTATTTTTGCACTTTTGAATATTTCTGAGTTTTCACAAATGGTAAGAGCAATTTGAAAAATTCTTTTTCCAACATGTTCATATTCATGATTATAAACTTTTCCTAAAGTTTTACATGTTTTAGAATTTATTTACTATTTTTTATAGAGCCTTGAAACTCATTTTAAAAATCAATTCAGGCTGATATTCTGTTATTAGTAGACTGGTCAGTCGACTGATGACATCAGTCGACTGATCAGTCCACTAACGAAAGTGCATACAATCATCAAATAGTTTTTATTTTATTTCGGTCGATTGACCAGTCGACTGATGATCCATCAGTCGACTGATAAAAATCACCAGTCGACTGATGAGCTGGAAAATGAATACAATGATCAGCTCATCAGTTGACTGATACATCTCGTCAGTCGATTGACCAGCTCCAATGGCTATATTTCTAGCCTTTGTTATTTTATCGTTTTTATTGGTTTTTCTTGGGTTTTGAGCTTTGGTTTTTCATCCTATATATACCATTCGCTATTTTAGTTCTGAGTAAGTTTTTCAAGAGAGCTTTTAACAAGAGTTTTAAGTGTTTAAAAGTTTATTTCTCAAGTTTAAGTTTGGAGTTTGAGTTTACAAAGAGGATGCTTGCATTTTCAATTGAGGAAGTCATCCACAATCTTCTTCATCCTCTTTGTGTTTATAGAGAAGTTTTTCTAACTCTTTTCTCTAGCAATTTTATTATTAATTTTCATATTTTTATTATTACTAGTTTGCTAATTGAGTTAGATTTTATTTATACTCATTTTATGACACACACCCTATTTGAGCTTGTAGCATTTAATACATCATATATTGGGTTGTGGGATTGTGATTTAGTGAGATTGAGCTTACATTGATTTCCCACCTATTGTAGAGAACATTTGATTGAAATTGAGCCTAATTATGAGTTGCACATTGTATTATACTTATACACCGAGAGAAGTGTGTGGTGAGAGACAGGATCGTCCTAAGAGGAGTGGGGTAGGTGGTAATGCCTAGAGGTAGGTTATAATTCCTAACACTTAAGGGAGATACGGGTTAGAGACCAACACTTAGAGGGTGTAAAGTGTAATTGCAAGTGTGTAAGTTATAAAGTTTTTGATGAACTAGAAAACCGAGTGTGAGGTGTAAACGTTATTCGGGTGAGCGTAAAAAACCTGGTTGTGATAGTGGAGATCTCCTCGAGGTGAGGAACGGAGACGTAGGTCGTGGGGACCGAACTCCGTGATCATATCTTGTGTTTGCGTTTATCTTTTGTGCACTATCACTTGTATTTGTTTACTCTTGTTCATATATCCTTGCATATATCAAATTGAATATCAAGATTGTTAAGATATATTTGTTAATAACTTTTAATCAGCATTAATATCTAATAATATTAGCAATAACCCTATTCACCCCCTCCCCCCTCTAGGGTACTTTCAATTGGTATCAGAGCTTGGTGCTCCTTGATTTAAGGTTTAACCGCCTTGAGTTAACGGTCCAAGCTTTAATATTGTTGCTAATCTTGTTTTGCTATTATTCACTTGCTCATATATTATGGATATGTTTGGTGTAGGCTACGATATAAATATTGCTCCTAGATATAGTAACTTCCCTTATGAACAATGGTGTTATAGATTCAAAATTTTTGTTAAATCTATAAACATAGATTTATAGGAAGTTATTGACAATACTTATATTGTGCCCACTTCGGAGAAATCCAAGTGGAGCAAACATGACAAGAAAATATTTACTATGAACAAGTTAGTGTTAGAATTTATGCATTATGCTTAAGGTCCATGTATTTCTAACGAAATTGCTCATTTTGATAGTGCTTATACAATTTGGAAATTATTTGAAGCACATCAAGGAAACTTTTGGAGGTGATCCGACGATCTTTGGCGGTTCCCTCTTCAAGTTCACAAGGAGCCTCATTATGCACACGACCACTAGGCGATAGCCCTAGTGAGGTATGCGAGTCTGATAACAAAAACGATCTTACTATTGATGAACTCGCACATGACTATGAATTATTGATGCATGATTATAAAAAATTACAACGTAGCTATATTAACTTAAAAAGCAAGCATGTCGAAATAAAATCCTCTCATGAAGCATTAGCTACTAAGTTTGATATCATTGCTAATGAAAATGTTAATCTTAAAGAAAGCAATGAAAAATTAAAATTGGAAAATACCAATTTGCTTCATAAAAAATGTGATGTCATATTAGAGGTTAAGAACATTAGAAAAGAGCTTAATTCTTTTAAAAATGATCATGTTAAAAATAGAATAGCTACTTTAGATTCAACATTAAAAACTTGCATTGTTAATAACAACAAGCTTATGGACTTGTGTGCAAAGTCCCACAAAAATATTTTCAAGAAGCCTATTCACTATGCACACAAGTATAACAAAATTTACAAATGTTCAATTTGCGGCCGTAAAGGCCATATTGCTAAATTTTGTTATAATGCACAAAAACCTAACAAGTCTAATCATGTTTGTGCATACCATCAAGCTTCTCCATCTCATAAACATGCACACACACATAGTGATAACCATAAACATGCTCATGTGTATAAGTGTGAATATTATGGTCATTTTGATCATTTGGCCAAGTATTGTTTTGATTTAAAAAGAAATTCACTTTTGCCAAATATTTCTAAAGAACCACATGTGCTTAAGTGTAATATTTGTGATAGATTTGGACATCTTATAAAATTTTGTTATGATTTGTAAAAATTTTCTAAGTTGCAAAATGTTCCAAATAGACCATTGCTTAAAAATATTTCGCATTTGTAAAAAGCTTCAAATAATTCACATTTGTTTGCAAATGTTCCACGTGCTCATCCACATGGTCAACATAAACAAATGCATCCTCTTCATTGCACTTATTGTAATCGAATGGGTCATTTATATAATTATTGCTATGATCGGATCCATGTACAAAATGTGCCCAAAAGGGATCATAACCCTAGAGCTTTAAGCTTTAATGATAGGGGTCATGTCCCTAGCCTCTTAGGTATTAAGAGTAATTGGGTACCAAAACACGTTTAATTCTTTAAGAACAAATTTTTTAGCTTTTTAGTTTTTCATGATCTTAAAGATTATTTTTATTTAATTTTTATAAACAGTTTGAAAATAATTTTATATTTGGTATTTGATTTGAAAAGTTATCATTCATAATTTTTTCATAATTCTCTTTCATAGATTTTCATGTTTTCATCCTTTATGAATTGATACGATTTCTATCAAGATGATTTTTTATGCTAAAACATCATTTTTGTTATTATACCTTGTTTTCAAATTTTTAAGTTTAAACTATGTGTTTATGTTTATAGGATCATTATGAAACACTCTTATGAAAACTATGTGTTTATGTTTATAGGATCATTATGAAACACTCTTATGATGATATTTATGTGTTTGAGCTTCCGGATCATCTATTTGTGGTTTTGATATTTATGTGTTTGAGCTTCCGGATCATCTATTTGTGGTTTATAATGTATTTCTTATATGGTTTGATATCAAGTTTTACAAAATTGATTTCTTCTATTGATCAAACACTTTTTAGATATATACTTTGTTTTGTATTTGCATATGAGAGGGTTATATGTTTGAACAACCCCCGGGAGGTTTACCGGATGCTAAAAGCTTTATTTGGGTTAAAACTTGTTTCAAGAGCTTGTTATGCTCACCTCTCTTGTTTTTGTCAAAAATGATACAATATATACACTTTGAATTTCCTTTAGTATCACTTGAGGCTTTTATTTGAACCTTCATGAGGTTCATGATTTTTATTTATTTATTTCATGATCTATTTTTGTTTATATCCAAATAATATTGTATGATTGGATATTGAGACACCTTTTATATGTCTATTTGTGCTCATATCCAAATAATATTGTATGATTGGATATTGAGACACCTTTTATATGTCTATTTGTGCTCTCAATCAATCATGTTTCATGGTGGATAATTTGTAAAGACACCTTTTATATGTCTATTTGTGCTCTCAATCAATCATGTTTCATGGTGGATAATTTGTAAATTTTTAAATCATTTAACGTTTGATTTTCTTTCACTTTTTTGAAATCTTTTAGGTTTTATGTTTTAGATTCTTGTGGCACCTTATCTTCATGATACATGCATATGTGTTCACTTGGTCTTCTTTAATGTGAATTGTGTTTAGGATATTCTATGCTTACTCACATTTCTTTGTCATGTTCAGAAATTGCATATTTTCTATATGGCATTTTGATAGGGGGAGAAATCCCTATATCTTTTTTTTTTAAATTTTATACTCAACTATTCTTTATGATAGGGGAGCTTTTGCTCTCTTATTCTTTTGTTTTCCCCATTTTGATGTTGCCAAAAGGGGAGAAACAAGTGGATTGTGAGTATATTTTAAGAGTATTGTGCTTTATTGTATATCTTATTGTGACGCCCCTGGGTTCACACAAGGCTGCAGTCCAAGGTGAAACCAAGAATGTCAAACCTTCCTTGCACCTCACCGTGCAATAACATGTTTCACCATCACAATTAACATCTATCTAGCAGAGTCAATAATAGGTGTAGGTACAAAAGCAAGTAAAAGATAGTGCAAGAAATTAATAACTGATGAAGTGATAGTGATCACATAAATATCTCATCATCCAACATGCAGAAATACATAGCCAATATCTGAATAGATAACTGGAATACTTAACAAGTCTCAAGTACAAATATCTGAGTAAAGGAAATAAGACATACAGCCTTTACAACATCTAGAGAATAGTCCTTAAATGTCAAACAAATCTACAGTGGAGCTCCAAAATAAATCCTAGCTAAAATAGATAGCTGAACACTAAAATGTGTCACCATCAACCTACGACTCTCCGGACTCCTGGCTTGTTACCTGAAAGGGGGAGGGACAACGAGCTTCAAAGCGCTAGCGAGCAACATCATAACCAACCCTAAGGGAACAGGGCTCGTTGTATAAGAAAATACAGTTAATACATAATAGATCTAAAATCATCGATCTTATTAAAGAGGATTTTAGTATTTAGAAATTTACAACACGAGCATAGGTACGTCGAGCGAAATAATCCAAACATTAGTATTTAGAAATTTACAACACGAGCATAGGTACGTCGAGCGAAATAATCCAAACAAGAAAACCCTCATGTATATAGAGCATAGGTACGTCGAGCGAAATAATCCAAACAAGAAAACCCTCATGTATATACCTTATATCTCAAATTTGTAAATCCCTAAACACTAATCCCGAAGTTCTAGTACAAGAAACAATAATAAAATAAATACAACTAATCTCAGAGCATAAATACAGTGCCATGTCATAGCTTACATGAGCATCAGGTTATTACTTACATGTATGCCATGTTATAATCTACATAAGTGTCATGTCATATACTCCTGTGAGAAAATCTACATAAGTGTCATGTCATATACTCCTGTGAGAAAGTCATATACAGGGTTAAGAAATATGTCCGATGCAGGAACTAGATGTTGTGGTTTCCAAACACATGGAATAAGTGGCAAATGTCCAACACGAGGATTGAAATGGATTATAGTCCAACACGAGGACTTCTATGGATTATAGTCCAACACGAGGGCTGTGTAACTGTGAAAAGTATATGCGGACAGATATACATAATCTAAACTCACCCGCATTTCGGTGTACATGTCTAAACTTATGTCAAAAGTCATCCCACATGTACAGATAAATCATTAACATGGTAAACTAGGGTCAGGTTATCGAGGCGACCCCGAAAAATAACTCAAACAGATCAAGAATCTGTGAAACAGCTCATCAGTCGACTGATGTGTCGACTGATGACGTTAGTCGACTCATATGTCGACCGATAAGGCTCAGGCAGCATAGCCTCAGCTCACCAGTCGACTGAAACAAAAATCCCATGTGTGAATACATCAACAAAACCCTAAACATGTGTATTTATGTTTTAAAACATTTTTAAAACAAAACTCATGTTAAATCTCTTATAAAAACATTTCAGATCTAGATCTTCGATTTACGAAACGTTGGTGGGTTTTTAATATTCTGAAATCACATATCTTCCCACTATATGCTATAAAAATCGATTCTTTGTACAAAAATTATATTTTTGGCTCATCAAAACTCATAAAAACCCTTTGAAAACATTTGGAAAAAATAGGACAAAGTTGGGCGAGATGTTACTCGCCTCTGGGGTGGTGATAAGCTCCTGGATCTGAGAGGGAGAGGTTCCCCTTCGCTGCAATGTGAAGATCTCGACGAAAATCCTCCAAGTTCTCCCCCAAATCACCAAGAACAAAATTAGGGTTTAAGATAGGGGAGAGGGGGCTAGGGTTTTCTCAGTTCTGAAGATGAGGGGGGGTGATTTCGGGTGAGAGGGAATATATACGAATCGTTAAACCCGACCCAAACCCGAACCAAATCAAAACAGACCCGAAACCTGAAAAACTGGAAATCAGTGTATCAGTCGACTGATGTGTCGACCGATACAGTCAGCCGACTGATGTGTCAACTGATCTGGAAAAATTTAGTTTTTTGTGCATGTTTTGCTAATTTGCAAAACCAACGCACAAAACTCTACACCCAAACTCTCATATCATCTCAAATAACTTATTATCATGTATATCAATGACCTCAAGCTATTTATCATAAAAGAATTATTTATTTACTAATAATTCACATATATTCATATAAAAATTTTGGGGTTCTACATTCTCCCCCCTTAGAAGAATTTCGTCCTCGAAATTCGGAAACCATACGCATCTCGCAACATGAACTTTCAGATAAACATATAGAGACATTTATACTTAACGATCTAAAATGGTAATATTCCCGCTCAAATCCTAATCTAGTGGAACTAGTACATCGGGTGAAAAATCCAAACAAGGAACCCCCCATATATATACCATGTGTTCTGAAAGATTAAGAATTAAGCGCGAATATTCCCATTCTAGTGTTAAATGTAAATATAATCAAAGATATGAACATCATGCAAGATACACATCATAAAAATTTTAATTTACCTGTTGAAATAGGTGTGGGTAGTCGCGACGCAAATCCTCTTCACGCTCCTAAGAAATCTCCTCAATGCCTCCTCGGTTCCACTGAACTTTCACCAAGGGAATTACCTTGTTCCTAAGTATCTTGTCCTCCCTGGCAAGTATACGAACCTGAATCTCGACAGTAGTCAAAATTCAGTTTTTTGTGCATGTTTTGCTAATTTGCAAAACCAACGCACAAAACTCTACACCCAAACTCTCATATCATCTCAAATAACTTATTATCATGTTTATCAATGACCTCAAGCTATTTATCATAAAAGAATTATTTATTTACTAATAATTCACATATATTCATATAAAAATTTTGGGGTTCTACACTTATATACTCTTTGTGTAGTTTATTTGTCATCATTAAAAATGGGGGGATTGTTAGGTCTCATGTTATAAGCCTACATCTTCAAATCTTGTTTTGATAATTACAAACAATTTCTAATATTGTTTGTCTAGTGTTTATGTTTTTATTAGGTATTCAAGACAAACAATATGTTTGGAGGATGGATGGACTAGAGCTTTCACGATCATATCCATTGGAGGATGGAAGGAAATAGTGGAATGAAGCATATGCATACTAGTCAAGATCTAAGTTCAAGCTTCTTCCATGTTTACCAAGACAAGCTGCAATGAAGATCTATCAAGCTTGGGTAAATTAGTTTAAGGTTTATATAATGTGTGTTAATTCTATAAGCTCAAATATACAAACACATTACATTTGTCAATTTTCATAAAAATAAGTATTTTTATACAAAATACATTCAAATATGTTTTGGACTATACAAACCTTGTTTACATCTTTCATTATGTCCATAAAAACATTACACAAGTTTTTAGAACTTGATTTGAACTAAAATGTCAAAATCAACATATTTTAAAAAACATGTATTTTTGCACTTTTGAATATTTCTGAGTTTTCACAAATGGTAAGAGCAGTTTGAAAAATTCTTTTTCCAACATGTTTATATTCATGATTATAAACTTTTTCCAAAGTTTTACATTTTTTAGAATTTATTTGCTATTTTTTATAGAGCCTTAAAACTCAATTTAAAAATTAATTCAGGCTGATATTTTGTTATCAGTCGACTGGTCAGTCGACTGATGACATCAGTCGACTGATCAGTCGACTGACGAAAGTGCCTGAAATGATCAAATAGTTTATGTTTTATTTCGGTCGATTAACCAGTCGATTGATGATCCATCAGTCGACTAATAAAGATCATCAGTCGACTGATGAGCTGGAAAATGAATACAACGATCAGCTCATCAGTCGACTGATACATCCCGTCAGTCGACTGACCAGCTCTAATGGCTATATTTCTAGCCTTTGTTATTTTATCGTTTTTGTTGTTTTTTCTTAGGTTTTGAGCTTTGGTTTTTCATCCTATATATACCATTCGCTATTTCAGTTCGGAGTAAGTTTTTCAAGAGAGTTTTTAACAAGAGTTTTAAGGGTTTAAAAGTTTATTTCTCAAGTTTAAGTTTGGAGTTTGAGTTTACAAAGAGGAGGCTTGTATTTTCAATTGAGGAAGTCATCCTAAATCTTCTTCATCCTCTTTGTGTTTATAGAGAAGTTTTTCTAACTTTTTTCCCTCGCAATTTTATTATTGATTTTCATATTCTTATTATTGCTAGTTTGCTAATTGAGTTAGATTTTATTTATACTCATTTTATCACACACGCGCTATTTGAGCTTGTAGCATTTCATACATCATATATTTGGTTGTGGGATTTTGGTTTAGTGAGATTGAGCTTACATTGGGTTCTCACCTATTGTACAGAACATTTTATTTAAATTGAGCCTAATTGTGAGTTGCACATTGTATTACACTTGTACACCGAGAGAAGTGTGTGGCGAGAGATGGGGTCGTCCCAAGAGGAGTGGGGTAGGTGGTAATGCCTAGAGGTAGGATGTAATTTCTAACACTTGAGGGAGATACGGGTTAGAGACCAACACTTAGAGGGTGTAAAGTGTAATTGCAAGTGTATGTTGTAAAGTTTTCGGTGAACTAGAAAATCGAGTGTGAGGTGTAAACGTTATTCGGGTGAGTGTAGAATACCCGGTTGTGATAGTGGAGATCTTCTCGAGGTGGGGAGCGGAGACGTAGGTCGTGGGGACCGAACTCCGTGATCATATATTGTGTTTGCGTTTATCTTTTGTGCACTATCACTTGTATTTGTTTACTCTTGTTCATATATCCTTGCATATATCAAATTGATTATCAAGATTGTTAAGATATATTTGTTAATAACTTTTAATCGGCATTAATATCTAATAAGATTAGCAATAACCCTATTCACCCCCCTCTAGGGTTCTTTCAATTGGTATCAGAGCTTGGTGCTCCTTGATTTAAGGTTTAACCGCCTTGAGTTAACGGTCCAAGCTTTAATATTGTTGCTAATCTTGTTTTGATATTATTCACTTGCTCATATATTATGGATATGTTTGGTGTAGGCTACGATATAAATATTTCTCCTAGATATAGTAACTTCCCTTATGAACAATGATGTTATAGATTCAAAATTTTTGTTAAATCTAGAAACATAGATTTATGGGAAGTTATTGACAATACTTATATTGTACCCACTTCGGAGAAATCCAAGTGGAGCAAACATGACAAGAAAATATTTACTATGAACAAGTTAGTGTTAGAATTTATGTATTATGCTTAAGGTCCATGTATTTCTAACGAACTTGCTCATTTTGATAGTTCTTATACAATTTAGAAATTATTTGAAGCACATCAAGGGAACTTTTGGAGGTGATCCGATGATCTTTGGCGGTTCCCTCTTCAAGTTCACAAGGAGCCTCATCATACACACGACCACTAGGCGATAGCCCTAGTGAGGTATGCGAGTCTGATAACGAAAACGATCTTACTATTGATGAACTCGCACATGGCTATGAATTATTGAAGCATGATTATAAAAAATTACAACGTAGCTATATTAACTTAAAAAGCAAGCATGTCGAAATAAAATCCTCTCATGAAGCATTAGCTCCAAAGTTTGATATCATTGCTAATGAAAATGTTAATCTTAAAGAAAGTAATGAAAAATTAAAATTGGAAAATACTAGTTTGCTTCATGAAAAATGTGATGCCATATTAGAAGTTGAGAACAATAGAAAAGAGCTTAATTCTTTTAAAAATGATCATGTATGTTCCACTTCTAATAACAATGCATATTTGAAAAATGATGAGTTGAATCATGTTAAAAATAGAATATCTACTTTAGATTCAACATTAAAAACTTGCATTGTTAATAACAACAAGCTTATGGATTTGTGTGCGAAGTCCCACAAAAATATTTCCAAGAAGCCTATTCACTATGCACACAAGTATAACAAAATTTACAAATGTTTAATTTGCGGCCGTAAACACCATATTGCTAAATTTTGTTATAATGCACAAAAACCTAACAAGTCTAATCATGTTTGTGCATACCATCACATATTGCTAAATTTTGTTATAATGCACAAAAACCTAACAAGTCTAATCATGTTTGTGCATACCATCAAGCTTCTCCATCTCATATGTTATAATGCACAAAAACCTAACAAGTCTAATCATGTTTGTGCATACCATCAAGCTTCTCCATCTCATACACATGCACACACACATAGTGATAACCATAAACATGCTCATGTGTGTAAGTGTGAATATTGTGGTCGTTTTGATCATTTGGCCAAGTATTGTTTTGATTTAAAAAGAAATTCACTTTTACCAAATATTTCTAAAGAAACACATGTGTTTAAGTGTAATATTTATGGTAGATTTGGACATCTTGCAAAATTTTGTTATGATTTATAAAAATCTTCTAAGTTGCAAAATGTTCCAAATAGACCATTGTTTAAAAATATTTCGCATTTGTAAAAAGCTTCAAATAGTTCACTTTTGTTTGCAAATGTTCCACGTGCTCATCCACATGGTCAACATAAACAAATACATCCTCTTCATTGCACTTATTGTAATCGAATGGGTCATTTGCATAATTATTGCTATGATCGGATCCGTGTACAAAATGTGCCCAAAAGGGATCATAACCCTAGGGCTTTAAGCTTTATTGATAGGGGTCATGTCCCTAGCCTCTTAGGTACCAAGAGTAATTGGGTACCAAAACACGTTTAATTCTTTAAGAACAAATTTTTAGCTTTTTAGTTTTTCATGTTCTTAAAGATGATTTTTATTTAATTTTTATAAACAATTTGAAAACAATTTTATATTTGGTATTTGATTTGAAAAGTTATCATTCATATTTTTTTCATGATTCTCTTTCATAGATTTTCATGTTTTCATCCTTTATGAATTGATTCGATTTCTATCAAGATTATTTTTTATGCTAAAACATCAATTTTGTTATTATACCTTGTTTTCAAATTTTTAACTTTAAACTATGTGTTTATGTTTATAGTATCATTATGAAACACTCTTATGATGATATTTATGTGTTTGAGCATCCGGATCATCTATTTGTGGTTTATAATGTATTTCTTATATGGTTTGATCAAGTTTTACAAAAATGATTATCTATTTGTGGTTTATAATGTATTTCTTATATGGTTTGATCAAGTTTTACAAAAATGATTTCTTCTATTGATCAAACACTTTTTAGATATATACTGTTTGATCAAGTTTTACAAAAATGATTTCTTCTATTGATCAAACACTTTTTAGATATATACTTTGTTTTGTATTTGTATATGAGAGGGTTATATGTTTGAGCAACCCCCGAGAGGTTTACCGGATGCTAAAAGCTTTATTTGGGTTAAAACTTGTTTCAAGAGCTTGTTATGCTCACCTCTCCTATTTTTGTCAAAAATGATACAATATATACACTTTGAATTTCTTTTAGTATCACTTGAGGCTTTTATTTGAACCTTCATGAGGTTCATGATTTTATTTTATTTTTTATTTTATGATCTACTTTTGTTTATATCCAAATAATATTGTATGATTGGATATTGAGACACCTTTTATATGTCTATTTGTGCTCTCAATCAATCATGTTTCATGGTGGATAATTTGTAAATTTTTTAAATCATTTAACATTTTATTTTCTTTCACTTTTTTGAAATCTTTTAGGTTTTATGTTTTAGACTCTTGTGGCACCTTATCTTCATGATACATGCATATGTGTTCACTTGGTCTTCTTTAATGTGAGTTGTGTTTAGGATATTCTATGCTTACTCACATTTCTTTGTCATGTTCATAAATTGCACATTTTCTATATGGCATTTTGATAGGAAGAGCAATCCATATATCTTTTTTTTTTGTTTTATACTCACCTATGCTTTATGATAGGGGAGCTTTCGCTCTCTTATTCTTTTGTTTTCCCCATTTTGATGTTGCCAAAAGGGGAGAAACAAGTGGATTGTAAGTATATTTTAAGAGTATTGTGCTTTATTGTATATCTTATATACTCTTTGTGTAGTTTGTTTGTCATCATCAAAAATGTGGGGATTGTTAGGTCTCATGTTATAAGCCTACATCTTTTAATCTTGTTTTGATAATTACAAACAATTTCTAATATTGTTTGTTTAGTGTTTATGTTTTTATTAGGTATTCAAGACAAACAATATGTTTGGAGGATGGATGGACTAGAGCTTTCACGATCATATCCATTGGAGGATGGAAGAAAATAGTGGAATGAAGCCTATGCATACTAGTCAAGATCTAAGTTCAAGTTTCTTCCATGTTTACCATGACAAGCTAGAATGAAGATCAATCAAGCTTGGGTAAATTAGTTTAAGGTTTATATAATGTGTGTTAATTCTATAAGCTCAAATATACAGACACATTACATTTGTGAATTTTCATGAAAATAAGTATTTTTATACAAAATACATTCAAATATGTTTTGGACTATACAAACCTTGTTTACATCTTTCATTATGTCCATAAAAACATTACACAAGTTTTCAGAACTTGATTTGAGCTAAAATGTTAAAATCAACATATTTGAAAAAAAACATGTATTTTTGCACTTTTGAATATTTCTGAGTTTTCACAAATGGTAAGAGCAATTTGAAAAATTCTTTTTCCAACATGTTCATATTCATAATTATAAACTTTTCCCAAAGTTTTATATTTTTTAGAATTTATTTACTATTTTTATAGAGCCGTGAAACTCAATTTAAAAATTAATTCAGGCTGATATTCTGTTATCAGTCGATTGGTTAGTCGACTGATGACATCAGTCGACTGATCAGTCGACTGACGAAAGTGCTTGCAATCATCAAATAGTTTTTATTTTATTTCGGTCGATTGACCAGTCGACTGATGATCCATCAGTCGACTGATGAAGATCACCAGTCGACTGATGAGCTGGAAAATGAATACAACGATCAGCTCATCAGTTGACTGATACATCCCGTCAGTCGACTGACCAGCTCCAATGGCTATATTTCTAGCCTTTGTTATTTTAGCGTTTTTTTTTTGTTTTTCTTAGGTTTTGAGCTTTGGTTTTTAATCCTATATATACCCTTCACTATTTCAGTTCTGAGTAAGTTTTCCAAGAGAGTTTTTAACAAGAGTTTTAAGTGTTTAAAAGTTTATTTCTCAAGTTTAAGTTTGGAGTTTGAATTTACAAAGAGGAGGCTTGCATTTTCAATTGATGAAGTCATCCTCAATCTTCTTCATCCTCTTTGTGTTTATAGAGAAGTTTTTCTAACTCTTTTCTCTAGCAATTTTATTATTGATTTTCATATTCTTATTATTGCTAGTTTGTTAATTGAGTTAGATTTTATTTATACTCATTTTATCACACACACCCTATTTGAGTTTGTAGCATTTCATACATCATATATTTGGTTGTGGGATTATGATTTAGTGAGATTGAGCTTACATTGAGTTCTCACCTATTGTAGAGAACATTTGATTGAAATTGAGCCTAATTGTGAGTTGCACATTGTATTACACTTGTACACCGAGAGAAGTGTGTGGCGAGAGACGAGGTCGTCCCAATAGGAGTGGGGTAGGTGGTAATGCCTAGAGGTAGGTTGTAATTCCTAACACTTGAGGGAGATACGGGTTAGAGACCAACACTTAGAGGGTGTAAAGTGTAATTGCAAGTGTACGTATAAGCTGTAAAGTTTTCGGTGAACTAGAAAACCGAGTGTGAGGTGTAAACGTTTTTCGGGTGAGCGTAGAAAACCCGGTTGTGATAGTGGATATCTCCTCGAGGTGAGGAGCGGAGACGTAGGTCGTGGGGACCGAACTCCGTGATCATATCTTGTGTTTGCGTTTATCTTTTGTGAACTATCACTTGTATTTGTTTACTCTTGTTCATATATCCTTGCATATATCAAATTGATTATCAAGATTGTTAAGATATATTTGTTAATAACTTTTAATCGGCATTAATATCTAATAAGATTAGCAATAACCCTATTCACCCCGCCTCTAGGGTACTTTCAATTGGTATCAGGGTTTCGTGCTCCTTGATTTAAGGTTTAACCGCCTTGAGTTAACGGTCCAAGCTTTAATATTGTTGCAAATCTTGTTTTGATATTATTCACTTGCTCATATATTATGGATATGTTTGGTGTAGGCTACGATTTAAATATTGCTCCTAGATATAGTAACTTCCCTTATGAACAATGGTGTTATAGATTCAAAATTTTTGTTAAATCTAGAAACTTAGATTTATGGGAAGTTATTGACAATACTTATATTGTGCCCACTTCGGAGAAATCCAAGTGGAGCAAACATGACAAGAAAATGTTTACTATGAACAAGTTAGTGTTAGAATTTATGCATAATGCTTTAGGTCCATGTATTTCTAACGAACTTGCTCATTTTGATAGTGCTTATACAATTTGGAAATTATTTGAAGCACATCAAGGGAATTTTTAGAGGTGATCCGACGATCTTTGGCGGTTTCCTCTTCAAGTTCACAAGGAGCCTCATCATGCACACGGCCACTAGGCGATAGCCCTAGTGAGGTGTGCGTGTCTGATAACGAAAACGATCTTACTATTGATGAACTCGCACATGGCTATGAATTATTGATGCATGATTATAAAAAATTACAATATAGCTATATTAACTTAAAAAGCAAGCATGTCGAAATAAAATCCTCTCATGAAGCATTAGCTACTAAGTTTGATATCATTGCTAATGAAAATGTTAATCTTAAAGAAAGCAATGAAAAATTAAAATTGGAAAATACTAGTTTGCTTCATGAAAAATGTGATGCCATATTAGAAGTTGAGAACATTAGAAAATAGTTTAATTCTTTTAAAAATGATCATATATGTTCCACTTCTAATAACAATGCGTATATGAAAAATGATGAGTTGAATCATGTTAAAAATAGAATATCTAATTTAGATTCAACATTAAAAACTTGCATTGTTAATAACAACAAGCTTATGGACTTGTGTGCAAAGTCCCACAAAAATATTTCCAAGAAGCATATTCACTATGCACACAAGTATAACAAAATTTACAAATGTTCAATTTGCGACCGTAAAGGCAATATTGCTAAATTTTGTTATAATGCACAAAAACCTAACAAGTCTAATCATGTTTGTGCATACCATCAAGTTTCTCCATCTCATACACATGCACACACACATAGTGATAACCATAAACATGCTCATGTGTGTAAGTGTGAATATTGTGGTCGTTTTGGTCATTTGGCCAAGTATTGTTTTGATTTAAAAAGAAATTCACTTTTGCCAAATATTTCTAAAGAACCACATGTGTTTAAGTGTAATATTTGTGGTAGATTTGGACATCTTGCAAAATATTGTTATGATTTGAAAAAAATCTTCTAAGTTACAAAATGTTCCAAAAAGACGATTGTTTAAAAATATTTCGTATTTGTAAAAAGCTTCAAATAATTTACTTTTGTTTGCAAATGTTCCACGTGCTTATCCACATGGTCAACATAAACAAATACATCCTCTGCATTACACTTATTGTAATCAAATGAGTCATTTGTATAATTATTGCTATGATCGGATCCGTGTACAAAATATACCCAAAAGGGATCATAACCCTAGGGCTTTAAGCTTTAATGATAGGGGTCATGTCCCTAGCCTCTTAGGTACCAAGACTAATTGGGTACCAAAACACGTTTAATTCTTTAAGAACAAATTTTTTAGCTTTTTAATTTTTCATGTTCATAAAGATGATTTTTATTTAATTTTTATAAACAATGTGAAAACAATTTTATATTTGGTATTTGATTTGAAAAGTTATCATTCATATTTTTTTCATGATTCTCTTTCTTTATATTTGGTATTTGATTTGAAAAGTTATCATTCATATTTTTTTCATGATTCTCTTTCATAGATTTTCATGTTTTCATTGATTTGAAAAGTTATCATTCATATTTTTTTCATGATTCTCTTTCATAGATTTTCATGTTTTCATCCTTCATGAATTGATACAATTTCTATCAAGATGATTTTTTATGCTAAAAGATTAATTTTGTTATTATACCTTGTTTTCAAATTTTTATGTTTAAACTATGTGTTTATGTTTATAGGATCATTATGAAACACTCTTATGATGATATTTATGTGTTTGAGCTTCCGGATCATCTATTTGTGGTTTATAATGTATTTCTTATATGGTTTGATCAAGTTTTACAAAAACGATTTCTTCTTTTGATCAAACACTTTTTAGATATATACTTTGTTTTGTATTTGCATATGAGAGGGTTATATGTTTGAGCAACCCCCGGGAGGTTTACCGGATGCTAAAATCTTTATTTGGGTTAAAACTTGTTTCAAGAGCTTGTTATGCTCACCTCTCTTGTTTTTGTCAAAAATGATACAATATATACACTTTGAATTTCTTTTAGTATCACTTGAGGCTTTTATTGGAACCTTCATGAGGTTCAAGATTTTTTTTTAATTTCATGATCTATTTTTGTTTTTATCCAAATAATATTGTATGATTGGATATTGAGACACCTTTTATATGTCTATTTGTGCTCTCAATCAATCATGTTTCATGGTGGATAATTTGTAAATTTTTTAAATCATTTAACATTTGATTTTCTTTCACTTTTTTGAAATCTTTTAGGTTTTATGTTTTAGACTCTTGTGGCACCTTATCTTCATGATACATGCATATGTGTTCACTTGGTCTTCTTTAATGTGAGTTGTGTTTAGGATATTCTATGCTTACTCACATTTCTTTGTCATGTTCATAAATTGCACATTTTCTATATGGCATTTTGATAGGGGGAGCAATCCCTATATCTTTTTTTTGTTGTTTTATACTCACCTATGCTTTATGATAGGGGGGAGCTTTCGCTCTCTTATTCTTTTGTTTTCCCCATTTTGATGTTGCCAAAAAAGGAGAAACAAGTGGATTGTGAGTATATTTTAAGAATATTGTGCTTTATTGTATATCCTATATACTCTTTGTGTAGTTTGTTTGTCATCATAAAAAATGGGGGGATTGTTAGGTCTCATGTTATAAGCCTACATCTTCTAATCTTGTTTTGATAATTACAAACAATTCCTAATATTGTTTGTCTAGTGTTTATGTTTTTATTACGTATTGAAGACAAACAATATGTTTGGAGGATGGATGGACTAGAGCTTTCACGATCATATCCATTGGAGGATGGAAGGAAATAGTAGAATGAAGCCTATGCATACTAGTCAAGATCTAAGTTCAAGCTTCTTCCATGTTTACCAAGACAAGCTGCAATGAAGATCTATCTAGCTTGGGTAAATTAGCTTAAGGTTTATATAATGTGTGTTAATTCTATAAGCTCAAATATACAGACACATTACATTTGTGAATTTTCATAAAAATAAGTATTTTTATACAAAATACATTCAAATATGTTTTGGACTATACAAACCTTGTTTACATCTTTCATTATGTCCATAAAAACATTACACAATTTTTCAGAACTTGATTTGAGCTAAAATGTCAAAATCAACATATTTGAAAAAACATGTATTTTTGCACTTTTGAATATTTCTGAGTTTTCACAAATGGTAAGAGCAATTTGAAAAATTCTTTTTCGAACATGTTCATATTCATGATTATAAACTTTTTCCAAAGTTTTACATTATTTGGAATTTATTTGCTATTTTTTATAGAGCCTTGAAACTCATTTCAAAAATTAATTCATACTGATATTCTGTTATCAGTCAACTGATGACATCAGTCGACTGATGAAAGTGCCTGGAATCATCAAATAGTTTTTGTTTTGTTTTAGTCGACTGACCAGTCGACTGATGATCCATCAGTCGATTGATAAAGATCGTCAGTCGATTGATGAGCTGGAAAATGAATACAACGGTCAGCTCATCAGTCGACTGATGCATCCCGTCAGTCGACTGACCAGCTCCAACGACTATATTTCAAGCCTTTGTTATTTTATCATTTTTGTTGGTTTTCTTGGGTTTTGAGCTTTGGTTTTTCATCCTTTATATACCCTCACTATTTCAGTTCTGAGTAAGTTTTTCAAGAGGATTTTTAACAAGAGTTTTAAGTGTTTAAAAGTTTGTTTCTCAAGTTTAAGTTTAGAGTTTAAGTTTACAAAGAGGAGGCTTGTATTTTCAATTGAGGAAGTCATCCTCAATCTTCTTCATCCTCTTTGTATTTATAGAGAAGTTTTTCTAACTCTTTTTTCTAGTAATTTTATTATTGATTTTCATATTCTTATTATTGGTAGTTTGCTAATTGAGTTAGATTTTATTTATACTCATTTTATCACACACACCCAGCATTTCATACATCATATATTGTGTTGTGCGATTGTGATTTAGTGAGATTGAGCTTACATTGAATTCTCACCTATTGTAGAGAACATTTTATTGAAATTGAGCCTAATTGTGAGTTACACATTGTATTACACTTGTACACCGAGAGAAGTGTGTGGTGAGAGATGGGGTCGTCCCAAGGGGAGTGGGGTAAGTGGTAATGCCTAGAGGTAGGTTGTAATTCCTAACACCTGAGGGAGACACATGCTAGAGACCAACACTTAGAGGGTGTAAAGTGTAATGGCAAGTGTGTAAATTGTAAAGTTTTCAGTGAACTAGAAAACCGAGTGTGAGGTGTAAACGTTATTCGGGTGAGCGTAGAAAACCCGGTTGTGATAGTGAAGATCTCTTCGAGGTGAGGAGCGGAGACGTAGGTCGTGGGGACCGAACTCCGTGATGATATCTTGTGTTTGCGTTTGTCATTTGTGCCCTATCACTTGTATTTATTTACTCTTGTTCATATATCCTTGCATATATCAAATTGAATATCAAGATTATTAGGATATATTTGATAATAACTTTTAATCGGCATCAATATCTAATAAGATTAACAATAACCCTATTCACCCCTCTCTAGAGTACTTTTAATTTGTAATCCTTGAAGATTGAAGGGGCTAATACAAAAACGCTACAATCAATTAATTTATTTCTCTTTACCTTTCTTGGAACCCTCGGATTCATCGATCAGGTTAGACTCAAATTAGGCTTTGTTTATTGCTAATTGTTGAGGTTTTGTGTTTTATTTGTTCGATTGAAGTGTTTATTGCTTGGTAGGCATCATTTGCAAAGGGAATCTAATAGAAAAGCCAGAATTGAAGAGAATAATTTGTCGTGGATCTAGAGCTCACGGTAATTGTTATTGAAAATTTTGGCTTTTTTCAGTTAGTTGCACTTTTAATATCCTAATGTTTGATTTTTTTTAACCACTCATTGAATTTGAAAATCGACGGAGCTTTAGGGTGTTAAGTGCAATTAAACCTTTTTTTTTTTTTGGATATTGTTCTTGTTTGGGGTTGTTAATTTGTCTCTTCAAGTTATTGGATAGGAACTTCAAACGAGGTTACAGTTACAAGAAGAGGAAATTATGATGCTTCGTGAACAAATTGTTGATGCATGTGAACAAGTATGGATTTGACATGAACTCAGAATTTTCCACTTATACATATAATTGGAGAATATTGGTCTTCAACTTCTTCTTTTGTTATTAATTCTAGGAGCTACAGCTTTTGAAGGAAAAACATGTGTTAGAGTGGCGGCTATTTGATTTACGAATGGTTTGTGTGCTTTGTCAAGAACATATCTTCGTATATTTTGATAATATTCCTTGTGTTCCTTCTGAATTGATGTGTGTTATTATACTCTTTAAGAAACAGGCACTTGATGAAAAACGGGAAGATGCCATAAAGGATGTTTTAAAGGACTTTGGCCATAGAAAAGTTTGTATCCAAAAAAACATGAGGCTGGCACATCATTTACAAGTATGTTATTTTGCCACCTAAGAGAACGGTTATGAGACGGTACCAACCGTCACGAGAGATTCTAAGACAACGCTTTACAATAAAGCGTTGGTCTTGAATTAGGCTTGTAAAAAAAAATTCAGTGGCCTAAAAGGACGGTTTTATCGTGGGCTTGTTCACGCCCAAACTTTAACAAAAGAGCATTTATTTTGTTTCTCTCGTATATACAGTCGCGAGTAGTGCTACAGGGACCCAAAATAGGGACTCCTGAGGGGACAGGTGAGGTGTCAGCCCCCGCCCCCGGGGGAAGTGATTTACTGTTCATGAACAGTAAATCAGCCCCCCCAGGGGCTAACACCTCACCTGTCCCCTCAGGAGTCCCCTATTTTGGGGTCCCTGAGGAGTTTTCCTACAGTCGCTCTTCACCCGATCGATCAGCAGCAGCAAATCCCCCTGAAGACTTCTCACTGAGTTCTAGGGTTTCCTCGCTATCCTGCACTCCCGCGCGTCCGCTGACCACCTCGACTTCGTTTCCTCCTCACGTCGACTCCCCCGTCCGCCGCGCCTCTCCTTCACTTCCTCTCGTCCGACAAGTTCGTCGATTTAAAGGCCATCCCCTCTAGTATCCTGTGATTTGGGGTTCTTATCTCTCTCCTTTTCAATCATCAAACCTAGGGCTTCAATTTTTCCTTTTTTCTCTATTTAATGAAAATCTTATTTGATTTTACACATTAGGGCCTTGTTGTCTCGGTTGATCTTTGAAAGTGGTTGAAAATTCTACATCTTTACTGGATAAGGTAAATCCTCAAATTTGAATTAGTATATGTTCTTAATTTTTGTTTAAATTAGTTTATTTTCTCTATTTTTTCTGTCCGTGTAATGTAATTATTTTGTGTGTCATAGCTTTTGGCAGTCAAAATTGATATAACCTTCTTCTTTTGCTTCTTCTAATCATATAACCCTGTGTGTACAAAAGCAAGATTTATGGGGGAGAACTGGTTGAACTTCGGAAGGAAAGTCGATGGGAATTTCTGAATACTCTCTTCTCTGTGTTAGAAGCTGTAATGTATATGCAGGTGATTACTCTCTTTTTCATGTAGTTTTCTCTTTTTGACCATCTACTGTATATTTTTCTCCTATTCTACTTTGGATAGGAAATTTAAAAAAGTAAAACCTTCACATTCATCAGCCTCTCTAGCTTGTTAATAGTTTAAGACATGTCATGTAGTGCTTATTTGCATAAATATCGCTGTTTCTTACCTTTCAGATTAAATGGTATCTGTTTTATACTTGTTCTGATTAAGTGGAACATCAAATAGTATGAATTTCTGTTGAACAAATGAGTAATTAAGATCGTTTCCAGGTGTCCATTGTACTTAGTTATTCAATTCTGAGGATATTAATCTCAATAAATATTTGAGGATGACACCATAGTTAATGAAATCTCTATGCTTTTATCAAATATTGAGGATCATGTCTCTATGGAAAGATATCCAGCAGCAATAAACATGAAGGTCCCAATGGACATTAATTTGATGATCATGGCTCAATGTAAAGATATCCAGCAGCAGAAAACACTGTACTTGTGCATTTGGTCACGAACAACTTTTCAAAGGGTCTTCTCCTTTTTGACCTGTTCTGACCAATTTGCAGCATAAAGCTCCATGGACAAGTAAAATCTATTCTTAGTTGTTTCCTTCTGAATTTCAAAGTTTCAGATTCCATTTTATTATCTTGTTATAACGGATCATGCTACTACCTTCTTATGTTTATTTTATCCGACTAATGTCTTGTCAGTCATCAAATAAAAAGAGCAGTTCCATATAGTTGAGAATGACATTACTTGGTTTCTCTGTGCAGATGGTTGACAGATTGGATCAAGGAGCTATATCATCTGAACTTGGACCATTTGACTATAAAGGGCTTTTCAAGGCAACACACTGAACTTATTAACTATAATAGGTATAGTTATAATCTTACAATGCTGCTTTGTATTTCAGGCTGTTTCTAAAGCCCTTTTCAGAGCTCATGTTGAAGGCCAACTTAAGGTGACATTCACATTCATTATATTCAATAATTTCTCTTTGACCATTGATAGATGTTTGCTGGGTGATCTTGCAGAGTGAGATAATGGCTGAACCAGAATGGTTTGTCAAGCCTGACACAGAGCTCCCTTTCGCTCTTTTGAACCAAAAAGAGGTTCATAAATATCTCCTTTAACTTAATCCAATATCAGTTTCAGCTAGTCATGCTTAAAACTTTTTTTTTCATTACTCATTTTCTATTGGCTGTCAGGCTGGGAAGAGGTTGCTATTAATTACCAACTCAGACTATCATTACACGAATAAGATGATGCATTATGCCTTCAATAGGTTTCTTCCTAATGATATGACATGGCGTGACCTTTTTGACATAGTGAGGTTTATGAGAATATTTAACTGCAACTTAGTTTCACGTGCATTATCTAGTTCAATAGTATGATTCTATGAATCAATCAAGCAATCATATTAGCATCAAGACTTTAGTGAAGCTGTTCTTATTTAACAAATGTCCTATAGACATTTCACAGGTCATTGTCTCAGCAAGAAAGCCTGAATTTTTTCCAAGTGTTGCACCCTTTGTATGAAGTAGTACAGATGATGGACTAATGCGTCCCAGCTTTAAGGCATGTTCGGGTGGTACATTCTGGCTTTTGTGAAATTGTATTCTTGTTGATAAGTTCTAGTTGCTCAATGCATGTAAATGTATGTTTTGCTTATCTTAGTGTCACAAAACTATAAGTTGCATCATGCTGAAATTTTTTGAGTATATCTTGTTGCTAGATACAGACATTAAGAAGTACATGATGCTCAACTAGACTATCATGTAAAATCCATCATCTTCCAAGATTAACCAGACCCAGCCAATATGCATTTGGGTTTGTCCCAAGCCGAATCTGGTCCAAGCTGGTCAAGTTTTGTCCTTGGAATGAACTATAGCAGTCATCTAACTGACACTATATAGCTAGTGTGTGAAAGTTATTAACTTAAAATTAGCTTTCTAGCCAGTTTTAGAAGTGGTATGCTAGAAGAAGTTTCCTGCATTGCAGCGCCAGTATGCTTAGAGTTGAAATAATATTGAATCAACTTAACATTTCTAATATTCTGATTCTTGTCGATTGTCTACATATATTGCCATGGGATAAAGTGTTTGAACTTAGAAGATGAAGTTAGTTTTCTGGTGAGTGTTTTAGCACTTAAATTGTCAGTTGTTGAGTTAATTATTAGCTATTATTATTTATTCTTTTGGGGCTGTGTGGAGTCCGATTAAAACTTAAAGGGTATGCCTGTAGTTTTTAAACCAGCCTTCTATATATTTCCGGGATCACCTATTAGCACTACAGTAGATTATTCAATTGAATACTGTTTTGTGGAGAAATTCTTTACCTCTTCCAACTTGTCCCTATTTGGCCTGTTATTTCAATTGAAATCCATCCCTTGTGTGATATGTCATCTTTATATACCTTTATTTTTAATTGAAATCCATCCCTTGAGTGATATGTCATCTTTATACACTTTTATATTTATTCTTTGGTGATCTATCTTGAATATTCTGTCTCGAGTTAAGAACCTAGTTCCCAACTTCCATGTAAATCTGCATTCCTTCAAAATAGCCATCACAACGGTCTGTTTATATTAAAGGTTGCTCCTATTGAGAATAAAATGTGGGAGAATCAGTTAACATGGTTTGATCATGTACAATGGATTAAACGAATTTCTTTCACTATATTCAAAGCTTTACAACTTTATAATATGTAATACCAGTTTCATTTTGCTCAAGGAGAGAAATTATTATATGATGTTTGATTGCATAAGTTTTTTTTTAGCTTTCTCAGAGTTTTATGTCGTTGTGGCTCTTGCAAGGGGCAAACTCTACCACCTAGTGAGTGGGAGCGACACAGGTTCCAAAAGTAAAAGCTGAAAGAGCAGTGTCAAAATTAGATTGTTGGAATTATATAATAAAAGATAACTTAAAACTTGACTTTGTAGAGGAAAAGAGGGAAAGTTTAGTCCCACATAGGAAATGGGATAGAAAAAAGGGGTCCTTATAAGCCTTCCCTTTCTCTCCTATGCCTAGAAGAAAACAAAGGTTATGCTCCACACCACACGCGCGCGCCGGCCGGGCCGGGCTCGGGCTTGGGGTCGGGTCGGGTCGGGTGGCGCGCGCACACGACCTGCGGACACGAATGCAGCTCCGGATTAATGGGCCCAAAATCTTGAAGAATGAGAATGGATGTGCTGTCACAATCACATTATATAGAGAAAATTCTCAAGAACTTTTATGATCCAAACTGTAAACCTGTTTCTACTCCATATGATCCTAATGTACATCTAAAGAAAAATACAGGTTATCCTCAATTTCAAAGAGAATATGCACAAATAATCGGATCATTAGGATTTCTAACAAACTACACAAGACCTGGCATTGCTTATGTAGTAAATAGACTTAGTAGATATACATCAAATCCTGATAAGAGTCATTGGGATGCTCTAGAAAGAGTTTTGAGATACCTAAAAGGAACTATGAATTATGGTTTACACTATAAAGGTTATCCATCTGTACTAGAAGGTTATTCAGATGCAAATTGGATTAGTGACTTAGTAGATGTAAAATCCACCACGGGATTTGTGTTCCTTTTAGGAGGAGCTGTCTCATGGAAATTTACTAAACAAACTGTAATGGCTAGAAGTACAATGGAATCGAAAATGATAGCCCTTGATACTACTAGTATAGAAGCTGAATGGTTAAAAGATTTACTAACTAAAATTCTACTAATGCAAAAACTATTACCAGCTATTTCTATTCATTGTGATTGCAGGTCAGCGATTGACAAATGCCATCAAGAGAATGCAGATGTGAAAATGAATCGACACTTGAAAGTGCGACACAAATCCTTGAGATATAAGATGAAAAATCATATAATAGCCTTAGACTTTGTAAGATCAGAGAAAAATCTTGCAGATCATTTAACTAAAGGCTTAACTAGGACAGTGGTCCTAGAATCATCGAGGGGGATGGGGTTAAGCCCATAAGAAAAATCACTGCAGTGACAACCCAACCTCGTAGAGGTTCAATGGGTAGAAACAAACTGAATGAGTGATTAATTGTGAGGAGCACTGAATTTATTTGCTCCCATCCCTAGGGTGATCAGTGCTCATAAAAAGCAAGTGAAAGGTTGAGTTAAACTCTTAATGAATCCAAGACCCATGAGGCAGGATGCTTACTTGCTCGCATCCTTATTAGGATTCACCTATATGTGTGTAGTTGTGAGGCCGTGACTATGGGATCAGGGCTGCTCCCTAGTAACACACATGAAAGATACCTGCGCAAGGCCGATAATAGCGCAACCTGCTTAGAATTCTTCAAAACTGTACTATGTGTGCTTTCTGTAAAAATCCGATAAATGGGACTGGTTCAAGGCGAAGTCCACCAAGCTCTCACGGATCTATACAATTGTCACTAAGTGAAGGTTCAAACCGAAAGGTACCTCCACCTATTACATAGTATAAGGGAACCAGCAATCTTATTTATTTATTTTTATTCTATTTTTTTCTGAATTATTTTAAGTTTTAAGTTATGTGGGGGATTGTTGGAGTTGTAACTTAAAACTTGGGTTTGTAGAGGAAAAGAGGAAAATTTTAGTCCCACATTGGAAAAGAGATGGGAAGATAGGCTCTTTATAAGCATTCACTTTCTCTCCTATGCCTAGAAGAAAACAAATGTTATGCTCCACACCACACACGCGCGCGTCGGCTGGGCCGAGCTCGGGCTCAGGGTCGGGTCGGGTGGCGCGCGCACACGACCTGCGGACACGAATGCAGCTCCGGATTAATGGGCTCTTAATCTGCTACATTTTTATTTTTGAATAATGAGCTCCTTCTGTTTTCCTTTGTCCACTGGCTTTTTCGGAACAGAACCCCCAGCGTCTTGGGGCTGTTCATCGGCCTCTAGAGCGTTCTGGCCATAGTCTCTCAGGTAAGCTTTTCCTGACCGAGTGCCAGGATTGCCTTTTGGGTATGCGACCTGCGGACACGAATGCAGCTCCGGATTAATGGGCTCTTAATCTGCTACATTTTTATTTTTATTTTTTGCTAATTGGAACAGTTTAAAAAATGTGATTAATGAATTTATTTTGTAATGGAAATATTTTGTAACGCCTAAGATTTATTAACGTGATTAAAAACGTGATAAATATTTTGCGAATTTATTTCGTAACGGAAATATTTTGATTTTGTAACAGCTAAAATTTATTAACGTGATTAAAAATATATTAATTGCGGGTTTATGAATAACGGCTGTTTTAACCCTATAAAAGGACCTAAACCCGAAGAGTTTGATACAAAGTGAAAAACGCAAAACCTCTTCTTCTCTACTCTATACTTGCTACTATATTCTGCTAGTTCCCTGAAAGTCTAGAAGAGTTCACAAAGCCTTCTTGAAGCTCGTGCCGACGAGAAGGAGGTCGCCTGACCGAGGGTCGTTGTATCTCCAGGAACTTTTGCCGCGTAGCTCTGTACGAGAGGGGGCAATTAGATTCTTGGGACAGTGCTTGCACGCCTCGACCATCAGGCCGTATTTCTAACTTTTATTTACTTTCATTTGAATTTCATTTCTGAGCTATAACAGTTATCTGTTTTTATCTAATTTCTATTAACTGTTTAAAACTTAATTCGTGTTAATTACTATCTAAACAGTTCATATTTCCTAACATATATTATGTCCGGCATAAACAATACCCAATGAAAGCTCTTTAACATATTTATTGTAATTCTCTAATATGCTTCTTGAATTTGTCCTGCACCTTAATATTATGTGTGACCAATCTATTACACTTCTTAGCGTTTGTTTTCCTGAAATGCTGTCATTATACATAATTTTGTTTTTCTTCTCCCAGTCCACCCCTCTTTCTGTATGTATATGTGTGCGCTTATACATGTGTGTGGGGGTATGCATGATCGTTGTGTGTGTTAACCCTTGGTATGTTTGTCTTTTAGATATACTGTCATCCCTTAGCATTACTGTGATTATTTCTTTTGTCCAGTCATTTGCTTGAGAATCTGATGTTTCACTTTGTTGCCTACCTGCAGCTAGATCATTACAATACAGTTTCGGCAAATAATGGAAAACGACCTTCTCTGAAGGTATGAAAATGAAAGTTGTTCGCTCTTTTACAAGGTAAACAATTTTCCTTGTTTCTTTTGGTGTTTAATTTAGCTATTGATGTTGGTTATTGTGTCAAACAATTACAATGTTCTCAAGGCCATAGCCAAATAAAGTTCCTTATAGTAGTTTTTCATCTTAACAGAAGCATACGAGCCTGTAGATGCTAAATGGACTACTGAACGATGTGCTGTCTGCCGATGGGTTCGAGGACTGGGATTACAACATAATTTTTTATTTGTAACAGCCACTCCATATTATTGTTCTAATCCAAGACTTATTTGCTAATGCATTCACTTATGATTGTCTACACTTGCACCCTATAAATATGTGTGGACTTTTGCTAAGAGATGGTTTTCTCTCTAAATTTGCTACGCTTAGGGGGTGTTTGGCAATCTGAAAGTGAATTTAAAATATGTAAGTCACTTTTTTTTGCAAATGACTTTTACATCCATGTCAGCACGCAAGTGAAATACAATGTTTGTTTGAAAAATTAAATTATTATCGAAAGTGCAATGTGAAGATGATGTGGCAAAATAAGATTAATTAGAAAATATAATTAAAATTATTTAATTAAATTAGTTACCTTTTTGTTACTTTCATGTGATTTCACCACTTTTTTAGGGGAAGTCAAAATTGCATTAAATCTTATGTGGCAACTTTCTTACATCTCACTTTCATAACCACTTACATGAAAACAGACACCTTAATTGTTAAATGAAAGTAACTTCCTCACTTTCATCTTTCACTTGCATGCAAACAAACACCCCCTTAGTTCCAAACAATAAATAGATTCTTTCAGTTTCTCCTCCTGTTCTGCCTCCCATTATCAGCATCACCACCATGAAATTCACACCCTCTCATTCTGGAAATGACCCCCACTTCCCACCAGTGCAAGATCCACTGTCACTGCCAAATTCTACTTTCTTTATAGTGTGTAATGTCAGCATTTACCACTTTTGATATCTTCTTTCCTTATCCGTTTCTTTCCTTATCCCTATAGTCCTTGCAGAAATCAGCGGGTTAGAGTGGATCTAGAGAGTGGATTTGAGCAAGTCATGGAAGGATAAGGGGCCAAAGTTGGTCCCAGTAAATCTGAATGGTGCTTGAGCCTCATCTTATTATCTGTAACACTTCCCATGCAGGGGTGTATATATGAATGGGCCATTTGTTAAAAAAATAATGAAGGATCTTTAATCCTTTCTTAGGCTTAGGCTAAAATTTATGCAGACATTTACAAATTTTAAAGCATACGTAGTTAGTCATTTTAAATTTTAAAGCATATATTTAAGTGACTGAATCTTGCAATGAATATAATCTTATTTTTATCTTTTTATCTAAATTTATGCAGAAAAATTGATGGTGGCTGAACAGGTTAATCCATACGTGCTTTTCACTTACTGTGAGATTAGCTCTATCCAGACAATTTACAAATTATGTATACCAATGGAGACCTTTAAACAGAAGACACGTTTTGTTTTAATGAAAGAGTACTTTTAGTCATGTACTTTGGACAAAAGAAAAATCTTGTACTAAAGTCATTGTAATGATCCAATGAATTGTTCTTTATGTTTGGTGGTTAATTTGCTTGCACAATTTGGAGTTTCATTTCTTTGTTTGTGACATGAGCAGGTATAAATCATGGAGCTTTCATTTTGTTTTGTTCTTTAATTTTGAAACTGCGGGTCAAAATGTGATATCTGGATGATTTGCTTTTGCACGGTCAAAAATAAAAACCGTCCCCTTTGCTATATATACCTGTTCCTATATCTTTACATCTGAAAACCATCCCCATTGCTAAAAACCGTCCCCATTGCTAATCGTCTCCTTAGGTATAAAAACCGTTCCCATAGATCACAAACAAAATCGTTCTCATAGACAATAAAACCGTCTTCCTAGGTCAAACTCAAAACTATCCCCCTTGGTGTGTAAGCGTCACGGTAGCTTTAAAAAATAACCGTTCCCGTTGCCAAATAACTGTCACCATCTGTAAAAATATGAACCGTCCTCATAGTTAAACCGTCCCCAAATGTTGTCTACGGGAACAATTCAAGAACCGCGCCACTTGGATCATGAACCGTCCCCTTAAACCAAACACTACGGCAGCAAAGGTATTGGATGAGTAACCGTTCCCTTAGACCTATGAGGACGGTTTTATTGTCTAGCGAGACGGTTATAAACCGTCCCTGTAGACCCATTATTTGGTAGTGCGTTAGCAAAATACAGCTTGTACATATGACCTAGGATTTCATGTGCCTTTTATCTATAGGTATGGGGATGAGAGAACCAAGGCAAGGGCAATGCTTTGTGACATATATCATCATGCTATCTTTGATGAGTTCTCAACTGCACGCGACCTTTTGTTGATGAGTCATTTGCAAGAAGAGATTCAACTCATGGACATATCCTCTTAGATTCTATTTAACAGGGCAATGGCAGAGTTTAGTTTATGTGCATTGAGAACATGTCTTATTGCTAAAGCGCATGGGTGCCTGTTTGAACTTTATACAAGTGGTAGGGTGAAGAAGCTGCTTGCGCAAGGTGTACTCATAATCGGTATCATGAAAAAACTCCTGAGCAAGTATATGCCACATTTATTGCTAATTTTTTTTCATCCAAGCTAATATAACTGATTTATCATAATAACGCCTCTTCCTTAGTAATGATGCTTTGCATATCATTTTAAAACTATCATATTGAACTTAATGAGATTTCCTTTTTCCAATTAGATTGTCCACATATGGAAAAGTTTTTTTTTCTTATTAAGACCACATTAATTTCATGCATATTATGTTGTGCTGTGATGCAAATGTGCTGCTATGCAAACATGCTTGTGTTTGTACATACTTTTCTGTTAATTATCATTCCAAGTTATTATCTTACTGTAGTTGTTTGTGTGTCAACTCAACAAATTATATTGACATGAAATAGTTAAAGCAGATATTCTACTTAAGGGGCATATGTGCTCTTTGATTTCTTATTCACACTATATTCACGGTAAAGTATGTGTGGATAGATATTATATAACTATTTTAGGTTTGCTTATGAGATATATGTATTATCATATGCTATTTCTAATTCACTTTTCTGGTTTATTTTCTTTGATTGCTCGACTGATTATTTGAGCTTTGCTAAACGACCTGCTGGGATGTTACTGGGGACAATATATATTCATCTGGGTGGTCTTCGTTGATAATTTCCAAGCTGTTTGTTTCATAGATTTCTCCTGCTACAATGCAAATCACTGTGGAGCTTGGAGTCATTAGGCAAGAGCAGCTGAACAAGTTCTATTTCATATTGAGGGCTCATAGGATTGTTCTTGAAGAGAATTTGTCGATTCAAGTTATTATGGAGAAGTTGCAGCCTTGTAAAGCTTGGATTGTGCTCAATTTTGAGGTATTTTTCTTGTTTCTTTATTTTAAATTTGATATTTAGTGTTGGTTTTGTTGACAAGTTGTGATCTTGCAGTTGATTTGGGATTGATGGTCACGCGAGAGAGATGGATTTTTGTTGGAATTGAACTATGTTTCGGAGAACAGCATGCGCAAAAATGCTGGGAAAGTAAAAACAATATGTGCAAAAAATGGATGTAGCATAATTGAGAATGTTATTATGGTCTTGTGGATATACTCTTGAAGATAGGATATAAAATGAATGAATTTGTAGGAGATTAGAGGTTGCTTCCATCATGATAAAATGAGAGAATCAACTGAAATGGTTTGATCATGTAGAACAATGACCACTAAATGCACCTAGTGAGGAGAACTGATATGATTATTATCAACGGGCCAAAGAGAGGTTGCAGGTGGACCGAATTGAACTTGGTTGAAGCAATTAAGTAGGAAATGATTATAGCTCATTTAGTAGAGGATAAAGGCATAATAGAATTGAATGAAAGAAAAGAATAGATTCATGATGCTAACCCCGACTCTGGGATAAAGGCTTTATTACTCTTGTTGTTGTATTATGTTTTGATTTTTTCTTTAACATTTTCTTTTTTTTTCTTTTTTTACTAGATCTCATTTTGGTGTGCATTAGTTTTAGTTTTATATGAGATTCATGGGTTTTGTTTATTTTTAATGTTGGGGAAACTGGTCTTTTGATTTGGAGGTATATTATGGTTTTTTTATGTTTTTTTAATTTTTGTTTTGTGTTGATTTTATAGACAAGTTCTGATTTAATATGGTTTATGGTAGTTTGTAAGTATACCATCCTTCTAATTCGTGGAAGAAATTTGAATATAACTCTTCCTTTGTTTTTATGATATTTTGCTATATTTTTTAGGGTTTTCAATATCAACTTGGTGATTTTCGATTGAGAGTTGGAAAGCGTGTTCCAACATCTGAAAGTTTGAGGGGAATTATGATGGAGGTATGTTTTGTATTTTGAATATTCACATTCTTAAGTATATTTGTATCTCAGTAAACTTTACATGTTCTTTATGCTTCTATATGACTTTATTGCAAAAATATTATTATTAAATTACTAAACATCGCGATTGGAAAACATATTTTATGCAACAAGATCATTGGATAATATTTGCTTGAACACATATGTAGTTGAGTCAATATAATGACCTAGAGGTTTACTACCAGGTTGTTTTTTCACTTAGCATTGTAGAAATTTATACCTCATTTGCATGTGAATAGTTACTTGCCTGCGTATTATGTTTAATGGAGTCTATTGTCAGTCCAAGATTTCTAAATGCTCATTTTGAGGGAAATACAACCATTTGGATGTTATATTTGGTAATGCACAATTACATATTCAAGTACAGTTCAAAAATATTCTTATGAATTTGGTCATAGTTGATGTGAAATACAGTCTCATTTTCTCATCTAATCTCAAAATTAGGAGTTAAGATCCCAAATGTGTAAATCCAATCGAATGGTAAATTTCAGCATTATGAGAAATCAAGCATCTCGATAATCAAACTACATAATTTGGACCTATTTCTTTAATGATCAGCTACATGAATTTAAAGCATCTAAATTTTTGGCTGCAATCAGTCAGATAGGCCCTTTAGGGACTTTGTTTTATAAAACATTTTATAGGTACTACAGGTTTTATCAAATAGATGGGGTATAATATATATCAATTTATCATTAAATCCTGCTAATAATGTTCACAGTGTACTAGAGGTTTCATATAGAGAAAGCTGAGACATCGCATGGAAAGCCTTGTTGTGGTAAAGAGTCTCTTTATCTACTTTCATTGCATGCTAAAGAATCACAAACACACTATATATATGGACATCTGACGCGAAAGTTTTACCTTCAACTTCTAAGTTTGATATCCATCAACATGGTTCTAGAGATCAAATATTCCTGGAATAAGCAATACCTATTTTCAGTTATTGCCAATGGCAAATGTGTAGTATATCCAATATTATCTTGAAATACAACATGATAGAGCACACCATTATGATATTATTTGAGCCATTTATTTCTGAACAAGTTACTTGCATTATGGTGCTAACATACATTCTTAGCCGCAGGTGTTACAAAATGCAAGAGTAGGAAAAACTCAAGATGCCAAGAAACTCCCAAGTGAGAGATTGCCCTCACGTATCATTAAAGTTATAAGAAAAAAAGTTATAAGATAAGAAATAAAACAAAGAAGTGAAAAATTTTCATTTACTACTTTCTCCCTATCTATTCTTTATATACAGAACTTTGTCATGAACTTTAAATTAGTTCAAAATTTGTTATAATCATTGATGAACATGTTTATTAATATAATAGGTATTTTTATGGAAGGATTAGTTTATTATTGAATGGAAAGTTTTAATGGATAAGATCAAGTCGAAGCTCCTTGCCCAATAGGAAAATTGTGATTCCATTGTTTTAGTTGGGATACAGAAAACAAACTTAGCTTGCCAATTCCACCTTTTCTAATTGGGATACAAAAACAGACTTGAGTACACTCATCCCACTTGATTAAAACATTTTAACTGATAAATAAATCAGACCAGTATTTCTACTTAATTAAAAAAATGAAAGATATTGAACCTAAACATTTATTTGTTGGAAAGCAAAATGTCCACTTAATTTGGGTGTAGGTAGTGGTTGTGTGAACAAGCTGAAGACATTTTCAAAGTCAATGACACTCAAAAGAAAGTATGCAACTCTGGTTAGCAATTCAATCAAGAGGATCCGCTCACCAATCAGAATAAAGGTCCTGCAAAAAAAATCAAAAAAAAAAAATCAAAGATACAAATGAGACTTTAAAAATCTATAAATTTAAAAGTATAAAAAAAGTCCCCTTAAAGTTTGTTGACTTAAAAAAGAGCTCAAAGGCAAATGTAGTAAGTGATTCTCTTGTGGATCTTCAGCATAAAATGGGGCGGTTTAATGCAAATAATGCTAAAGATAGCAGATGATATTTAAAGGGAAGGACAAAGTTTAATGAGTGTTTTGGAATTTATATGAGATTTTAAAATTTTTATGTGTGAATATATGTACTCACACATTAGGTATTGCAAAGGCTTAGTCAAACTCTAATGTCATGAGCTTGGATTACATCACCAAACATTACTTTTACATATATTCTTGTGACAATATTTGATTGATCGATCACGTTATAGATGCAACCGGTGTATTATCATCCAATCAATCAATAAATGTAATTTTATTGTTCAAACGTTGAATTTTTAGCTTATGTCTGTATGTTTGATCCATTGCTTAATTCAATAATTTAATAATAAATATTTCCCTAAATAAAATTATAAATTTATAATAAATAATAAAAATTTTATCACATGCATTGCACGTGCAATCCAACTAGTAATAAATAAAAAGGATCTCAGAAAAAAAAGAGACCCACGGAAAAATAATAAATTAAAAAATGTAGAAATGCTGTAAAAAGCTTCCTACTGCGGGTGAAAACATCACTCGTGCACATTTATTTATTCATTGTGAAGGACCTCCCTGTGAAGAAAGGCAGCTGAGTGACTTTTCCTCCGATGTATTTTTTTCCAATCTGGAGGAGAGAGTAGGGTTAGATCCGAACGAAAACCCTAAATCTAGTCGCCGCCGCCGCCGCCTCTTTCAATTGTAGGCGGCTGTCTCGCGATAGAGAGGGAAATTCGTCAAGATTCAGATCCAGGGCTCACCGGCGACGATGTACGAATCAAAATTATGTTGTGATAATTTTCTTCCACTTTTTCTCAGAAAGGTAACCAAACAAGAGAAAATGACTTTCTTATGAATTTTCTTCTAACCAAACAATAAAAATAATATTAACTTTCCTTACAATATTCTTTCTAACCAAACAATAAAAATAATATTTTTTCTTTTTCTTTTTCTTTTGCTTTCTTTTTTTACTTTCTCTTTCTTTTCTTTTTCTCTCCCTTTCTCTCAAACCAAACATAGCCAAAAGGTCTCACAGCTTTTGAGTTTGTTAGAAGATGACAAGTGGCAGTGGGAAGTTAGAAAGATTGCTAAAGGAGCGAGGGTTGTTTGGTTGGCTATAAATAAGGAAAGCTATCATAGAAAACCTAGTTTCGATTTTTTTATTTATTTTTTATTTTTTTGCTTGGTATCTTAAATCTAAAAAAGGATATAAATTAACTTTTGATGATTTTTTTCCTATTTTTGATTTTTTCCTACTTTTTTCTTTGGTTCTAGGAAATCAACAAAACAATTGGTTTATCTCGGTGGACCTCACAATTACATATTTTTAATATAATTTAACTAATTAATATTATTTATGGGTCTACTGAATGAGAAGATTTGCTTGATGAATTGTAAAGTTTCTCTGCAATTAATGATGTGGAGGATCAGTACCATGGGTTTTGCTTGTAAGCCCCCTGAGAACTTCTATTACCACTAAATCTCTGAGTATTTTTCACTCACACTTATATTATGTATGGTCTAACATGTAATTTTCCAAAGATGAAAATGCCCTCGACCATTAAAAATTTAATGTAAATAATAAAAAGGGTATAAGGCTGATCTTGTGATGGCTAGGGGAAATCTTCTCTTTCTTGGTCATGTGCATGGCACGTGACGTGTTAGAGTTAATAGTATTAATTAATTTGGAGGACTAAAGTGAAACATCTTCAAGGGAGATTTACTAGAATAAAAGAATTTAAGAGGCATCACGTGCAAAATCTGTTAGATGTTTTATAGAATTAAAATACTTAAGGGAAATTATATGCAAAAACCCCAAAATTCGGGGGGTTTTCTTTAAAATTAACAAACAATTACTGTAAAAGCTCTCCTTAGAAAAACATATAGGGAGAAAGATATGACACTACTTTTTACCGGTACGTATGTACGCTAATATTTTTAGAACTGGGGTTTATTACCTTCCATAGTCAAACATGAGAATAAATTTTCGAATATTCTCGTGTTATGCTCATGTGCTAATTATAGAACCTTTTAAACCATATTATTTGTGGAATTTATAGTTAACCACAGCCAAGTTCTATTATAAGCTTATCACAATTTTATTTTAAAATAGATTAAATATAATTCATAACAGTAAATTCGACAAACATCATAAGAAATTCTAAAATTAACATGTGGGTATCAAACAGGCATATTCGGATAAATATTCTTACGTTTGCATAACAGAAAGCATCGATCATGTTTGGACATTCCAGGTTGCACAAGTGTTGTCAAAAACAAGTTATTAGGGTATAAAAGAACGATATAGCAATATTGATTTTTTCCCATAAAAATAGGGGTTTTGAGATATTAGTCTAGCAAATCTTACGTATTGTAAAACCCAAAGCCCATAACTAACCTCAAATAAGCCCTTTGGTCTAACACCGTTAATTTAACCCATTAATGGTCCTCAACTACTCCGCTGTATATCTTGCCCCAAGTAATAAGCGTGAGCAAGTCTACAACATCACGTTAAAGCCCATTAATGGAGCGCAAAGTTTTCTTTAGCAAGTTATGAAGAAGTCTTGTAGAGAGGTTGTGTGATTCAATACAATGTTTCCGATCATAAAATCGGTCTTGGTAAGATCATTCGATTAGTACTCACTTTATAGAAAGTAACTTCTCCCAAAAATTTGTGACCGAAGATGATGGTTAGTTAATTAGATGCATGAGCAATATAGTCAACAATGTTCAACCAATTAATATATAAGCTTGTCTTTCGTTCCTCCTGCAGTGAGAGAAATAACAATTTGGTATTCGCCGTATAACTATTTTCACTCCTAGTCGAGTTAGTTTCTAACAGAAAAGGCTAACTTGGACTAATTTGGGACAAGTTGTAGGTTTTGAGGGATTTGTTTAAAAATATATATCAGGATTTGGAGGACTTCTTTCAAAACACATAAGATTTGAGGCACCAATATCTCGAAAACCCTAAACTATATAGCTAATTAACTTTATTGATTTAACAATTTACTAAACTTCTAATTTACTAACTAAATTTGTAGTTATATTGGTCATAGTTACTATTTACACAACTAGTATAGTGCATGTGCGTTGCACATGGGCATAATTATTATTTTTTAAAATAAATAAATTTCAATTAATTATTCAATTAATGAGAGTCTCTTACATAAAATATATAGAATAAATAAGTTTTAGTGTCGATTGTGCGTTCTTTTGAAGTCATATAAATCAACTTGTATTTTCACAAAGAACCTCATATTGGTACAAAATAAGAGGTTTATGTTTGCTTGAAATATTAGTCTAGAATTTAAAGTTTGGTCCCATAGAATAGAGCATATTAAAATTATATAGATTAAAGTCTACTAAAGTCAAGGTTAGATTTCATCGAGATAATAATAAATTTTAATTAAAATATCTGTACACCATTTTCCTACATTCTGTCTCTAGTAACCACTTATAATTTGCAAAACTCCTAGATAAATAATATCATTACAATAATAAAAATATTATATATAATATAAAATACTCTCTATATTTTAATAATTCTTTCCTTTTCTTCTAACAAAAGAGATTCTAAACAAAGAAATATAATTTTTTTTTAAATTTAATATAGCTAATATTCTTTATGAAAATATGTGTATAATATCATACACAACGTGATTCCCTAACATAAAATCCTATACTTGATCTTATGTTGTAATGTTAATTTTGAAAATAAATTAATGAGATATATTCTTTTTCAACAATAAAAACTTGAATTGCGCAAACATCCTTCACTGTAAAATTAACCATATGCTAGCCCTTTGATAATTGTTATATCTTTTAAAACTCCATAATTTTTTAAAGAAGAATATAGAACTTCATACTGCTAAGCTAGATTTATAGACGATACACATGAATTTAATTCACAAAAATCACTCATCATAAATCTAGTAGAACGATGTAGTTTATCTAATAAAACAAATAAATAATAGTGAGCAAAATGTAAAAGAGGTTCGTGCAAATTACCACAAGGAGGAAAAAAATTTACTAACCTTAAATTTTCTTGTGAATGAGACTAAAGAACTTCAGAATCCATTTGCAATTGAAGGAATCTAAGATTTTTTAAACTTTCCACGTGTGAACCACCTACAAAGCAAAAGAGAAAAATAACAAAGCATTAATTAATCTTGATACCATATCAGGGTCGGAATGAGAATAAAATTTTGATTGCTAAATGCTCATGGTTAGAATGGGAAGAAAAACAAACTAATCTAATAAATATTGTTGCATGAGAAGCCCCTCGATCTTTTCTGAGCTATTCTTCCCCCTTCCTTGTACCGATCCAATCTTAAGTCAAATCCTCGAGGTGTCTTATCATCTGTGTCGAAGACGATAATGGAATGATGAGTGTCTCATCAAGATGAAGTTTGTAGTTTGATTTCAAAAGGAGACTATCTTCAAGACGTGAGCGTGAGGTTCATTGACTTGAGGTTATGAAGAAGAGGTTTACCTCTTAATTAGTTATTATTATTATTACATACAAGCTAAACGGTTACAAAGCCAGTAATCATTCTAACATATTAATAGCTAATTATAAAGATCATTTATATGTGCATGTAAGTTACAAAGCCAGTAATCTGATCTCTTACATATTAATTATTGGATCAATTAGAGAGGGGTGAGACGTTAGACTTAGAAAGTGATTATGGGATTAATTAATTGGAAGTTTTTTGGATTGCATGTTGCTGTCAATAATCAATAATTAATTAATGGAAAAATATGAATAATGATGATAATAATGTGTGTATATGTGTTTATGTATGTATGTATGTGTTTTATATGTGTGCATGTATGAGTTTTGGAGGGCATTTTGGGAAGAAATGTTTTAACATCCCAATCCACTTTTATAGTAGTATTAGATAAGTAATATGTCACAATCCTAATTCACGTAGTCCATGAATATAAATGTAGTCCGAAACTCCACCATTTTGTTGAAGAATTCTATCGAAAAATTTCAAAAAGTCTATCTAAATATCTAGCACAAATTTTTTAGTCTTAATAAAAAGTCTAGGATGTATGATTATTGGGCAATTGTCCTAGCCTAACAATCCCAAACTGATAAACATCCTCTCAATTTAGAGCTTGTTTGGTTCCGCCATGTTAATAATTTCTTAGAATATCTTCTTCTTCTTCTTCTTCTTTTTGTTTGTTTTGTTTGAGGGGGCATAAATCTATAGAAATGTTCACCCAAAATGAGACTTTTCTTTGGAATCCATTTTCCTAGCTTTTAAGCTTGGAAATGGGATGAAAGCCACTTTTAGCAATGAAGTATATATATAGAGAGAAAAAAAAATGTTTTTTGTACTCGAACAAGGGCTTTGACTACGATAATTGCAACCATGGATTTTTTACATATTAATCCCTCATATCTTCAATAAGTTCATATTAGTCTCTCAAATCTTGGAATTCCATGTTAGTCCCTCAAATCATATGACGTCATGCGAAATCATCCCTATGATTAAATACATTTATTTGAGTAGAATATTCCGTCAAATCTAAATATTAGAAGCAAAATTAGGGCTTTACTCCTCTGTAAACTTTCTAAATCCATTTCATAATACTTTCAACCAAAAACCCACTTTCTTAAAAAAAAAAATCAAATTCACTTGAGTTCTTCCCTAATGGTCATAAAAACACCGTAACTCAAAAATTCTCATTTAAGGAATCTACAATCTTCTCCTCCATTGTTTGAAACATTAAAGGAGATGATTTTTACATCTTTTATTAAGAAGAGGGGGTAATGTGATAATTAACAGTGTTTGGCTTGTAGTCAACCCAATCATGATTTTGTTTTTTTCATTACCAAACTAACATAAGGTTGATTTCGCAAGACTCGGTAGGATTGGAGGGACTAATATGCAATTCCAAGATTTAAGGGACTAATATGCATTGTCAAGATTTAAGGCACAAATTTGTGACCTTTGAAGATTGAAGGGCCTAATACCAAAAACCCTACAATCAATTAATTTATTTATCTTTACCTGTCTTAGTACCATGAATTCCTATTTTTGGGCGCCTATATCCAGACGATAGAAGAACAAAAACCCTAACTCTAGTCGCCGCCGCCGCCGCCGCCGCCTCTTTCAATTGTAGGCAGCTGAACTTCGTCAAGATTCAGATCTAGGGCTCACAGCCACCGCCGCCGCCGCCGCCGCCGCCGCCTCCTCTTTCAATTGTAGGCAGCTGAAATTCGTCAAGATTCAGATCTAGGACTCACCGGCGACGATGTACGACGACGATGAAGACGAGGACATGAGTACCGGGATCTCAGGATCTTACACTGGATTGGGAGGTGTTGGAAAAATATCAGGTGAGAATTTTTAATGATTTTCTTCTGTCACTTCCCTTCTGATTCGAAAAGTTATCGCATAAAAGCTTATTTCAAGCCGGGCCTGCCATTTTAAAAAATTTAGCAGACGCTCTTGAAAATCTTTCTCCGGCTCGCCTCATCTCAGGGAGTTATGCTTTCGGTCTTTTTGAACATTTTATGCTTACTTTTATGTTTAATACGCTCTGAAAGTAGGGGCCGGATAGAAGATAATTAAAAGATCTCCTTATGTTCTCTTAAAAGGCGACGACTCGGAGGCAGCGATAAGTCGGATGTGCTGGCGATGCGGAGGCGGCAGCAGGACTCGGAGGTGGCAACGACTCGGAGGCAACGGCGGCA
>NC_033799.1:41004963-41017175 GCF_001876935.1 Asparagus officinalis | reverse complement strand
TGAAAAAAAAAAAAAAAAAAAAAAAAATCAAAGATACAAATGAGACTTTGAAAATCTATAAATTTAAAAGTATAAAAAAAGTACCCTTAAAGTTTGTTGACTTAAAAAAGAGTTCAAAGGCAAAGGTAGTAAGTGATTCTCTTGTGGATCTTCAGCATAAAATGGGGTGGTTTAATGCAAATAATGCTAAAGATAAGAGGTGATATTTAAAGGGAAGGACAAAGCTTAATGAGTGTTTTGGAATTTATATGAGATTTTGAAATTTTTATGTGTGAATATATGTACTCACACATTAGGTATTGCAAAGGCTTAGTCAAACTCTAATGTCATGAGCTTGGATTTACATCTACATCACCAAACATTACTTTTACGTATATTCTTATGACAATAATTGATTGATCGATCACATTATAGATGCGACCAGTGTATTATCACCCAATCAATCAATAAATGTAATTTTATTATTCAAACGTTGAATTTTTAGCTTATGTCTATATGTTTGATCCATTGCTTACATTCAATAATTTAATAATAAATATTTCCCTAAATAAAATTATAAATTTATAATAAATAATAAAAAATTTACCACGTGCATTGCACGTGCAATCCAACTAGTAATAAATAAAAGGGACATCAGAGACCCACGAAAAAATAATAAATAAAAAATGTAGAAACACTGTAAAAAGCTTCCTAGGGGCTGTTTGGTTGTATGTTTTTACCATGTAAAAGGATGGAAAGTGCAAAAAAGTGGGTCCCAATGTCAGCTTTCATCACTTTCAATTGTTTGTTTGTTGTTGTGAAAATAGTGTAAAGTGATTTCATATGCTGATGTGGCATGTAAAGTAATTTCATAAAAAAAGACATGATTTTAGGAGAAAATTGACATTGAAGAAATAAAAAAATAATAAAAAAATAATTCTAACCAATATGATCATTTGAGTAGGGATAGGAAAAAATAATAAAAAATAATTTCAACCAATATGATCATTTGAGCAGGGACCACTTTTTACACTTTCCAAACAAACAATTAAAGTTACATTTACAAACCAAACAAGTTTTACACTTTCCAAACAAACAATTAAAGTTACATTTACAAACCAAACAAGCAATTTATGATTCCAATGGAATAAAGTTACATTTACAAACCAAACAAGCAATTTATGATTCCAATGGAATCAAAAACAAACAAAGAAAAATAAAAAAGTAAAATTGATGAGGTGGACAACAACTTTCCAAATTGTGTCATAAATACATAATTTTACCAACAAGGGGCTGTTTGGTTATTGTTGGTAAAGTTGTGTATTTAGGGGCTGTTTGGTTCGTTTCCTTGATATAGAGAAATGCAATTCCATGTAAAGAAACACAAGTTTTGAGTTTTCCAAACTTTTCCAAGAAATAGATTGTTTTGCTTTGGTTCGCACATAAAAAATGGTGGGAAACCAATGTATTTATTTTTCTTGTGTTTGGTTCGCATAGAAAAAAAGGAAAACTTTTGTAAACAAAGTAGAGAAGGAAAAAAATATGACGTGGCAGAGTTTTTATCAATTTCACTTGGTTGGGGAAGGAAATCGGAGAGGGAAAAAAAATCTTAGTTGGCGGCGATTTCAGCAGAGTTTTCCCTCTTCCATTCGAGCGAACCAAAGCGGCACAAAGAAATGGACGGAAACAAAAATGCTGACGTGGAGGGCTAAAAATCTGACGTGGAGAGGTTTTCTGAGTTTTCCACCCCTTATAATAGCGAACCAAACAGCCCCTTATGACACAACTTGGAAAGTTGTTGTCCACCTCATCAATTTCACTTTTATACTTTTCTTTGTTTGTTTTTGATTCCATTGGAATCATAAAACACTTGTTTGGTTTGCAAAATAAAACTTTAATTGTTTGTTTGGAAAGTGTAAAAAGTGGTCCCTACTCAAATAATCATATTGGTTGGAATTATTTTTTCCAGACTTCAATGTCAGCTTTCTCCTAAAATCATGTCTTTTTTTATGAAATCACTTTACAAGCTACATTAGCATATGAAATCACTTTACACTATTTTCACAACTACGAACAAACAATTGAAAATGATGAAAACTGACATTGGGACCCACTTTTTTACACTTTCCATCCTTTTACATGGTAAAAACATACAACCAAACGGGCCCGAAGAACCAAACGGCCCCTACTGCGGGTGAAAACATCACTCGTGCACATTTATTTATTCATTGTGAAGGACCAAACATCACTCATGCACATTTATTTATTCATTGTGAAGGACCAAACATCACTCGTGCACATTTATTTATTCATTGTGAAGGACCTCCATGTGAAGAAAGGCAGCTGAGTCGACTTTTCCTCCGATGTATTTTTTTCCAATCCGGAGGAGAGATTAGGGTTAGATCTGAACGAAAACCCTAAATCTAGTCGCCGCCGCCCCCGCCTCTTTCAATTGTAGGCGGCTGTCTCGCGATAGAGAGGGAAATTCGTCAAGAGATTCAGATCCAGGGCTCACCGGCGACGATGTACGACGACGATGACGACGAGGATACGAGTACCGGGATCTCAGGATCTTACACTGGATTGGGAGGTGTTGGAAAAATATCAGGTGAGAGTTTTTGATGATTTTCTTCTGTCACTTTCCTTCTGATACGAAAAGTTATCGCATAAAAGCTTATTTCAAACCGGACCTGCCGTTTTAAAAGATTTAACAGATGCTCTTGAAAATCCTTCTCCGGCGATCGCCTCATCTCAGGGAGTTATGCTTTCGGTCTTTTTGAACATTTTATGCGTACTTTTATGTTTAATACGCTCTTGAAAGAAGATAAATTAAAAGATTTCTTTATGCTCTCTTAAAAAAGCGAACTAAGTCCCCGGATGGATTCTATGTCTTTTACTGGCGTAATGAGCATAGTCTTAGCTTAATACACGTCGTTTGTTATTTTGAGACTGTGTTTGACGATGCACCCATGAACAAGGATTTCTTTCCGTTCCTTTTACTAATATATATATAGGTACATGTTCTCGAGCATAATTATGCACATTTATTTTTATTTGACTACTAAAATGAAGTTCATTTTTAAGTATAATCCTACTTGTGTTATATTTCTATTTGCAATAGACAAATTTCTGCTAGTGTGAAATGGTGTTTTTCGAATTAGTGTCAGATTCGTGTTGTTGTCTTGCGTTTTAGATCCTTATTTGGGAGCTTATTCTAGCTTAAGATTCATGTTCTTATCTTGCATGTCGGATCCTAAATTTTAAATAAAGAGAAATAAATTCAATTTTCTTCTTCAAACCATGAAATACTCTGATCCCAATAACTCTTGTCCTATGAAAACATATATATATCTATAAGGAAAAGTATATAAAAAATAGTTTGTAGCACCTGGAAGAAACAAGAGAGAGATTTGAGAGAAACCCGTATGGGTCTTTCCAAAAAGCCCCAAAATTATCCAAACTTTCAATGAGGAGAATGAAGTCCAAATTCAAACAGAATCATCTTGAAACTTTAGCATATTAATATTAGGGAATAATAGAAAATTATTAAGAATTCTTTATTTGCCATGACTACAGAAATATTTAGCTCAATGTGCTGGTGGCGAGAAGAAGGCGGTAGTGGTGTTGATGAGAATGGTGTTGGCGAGAACAATGGGACACCCAAAAAGACTTTCGGTTTAATATAGTTCCATTTATTTTGGGTGAGAGAAGATGAAAAGAATGAAAGGTGGATAAAGAGAATACGTGGAAAGGGATGGGCGAGAAAGGAAGAGGAAAATAAATGTGAGCTGGAAAGTTGTTTGAAGAGGATAAGTGAACATATCTTTAGGTCTTGGTGGTTTTAAGACTCTTGACTTTTTCTAAAGGGTTTGGATGCATAACGTTTTAGTTTTTGCTCTCTACGAGCAATTTTCCCAATAATTAAATAAGTACCACTACCTTTACCCTAAAAATAGTAAAATGCAGGCCACCTCGCATGCCCGCGGCCCTTATGACTCATTTTCCTTTTAACCAAAACTAATGTTGAGAGTAAACAATCAACTCATGGAACTCAAAGTATAAAATGTTGCATCCTCAGTTTTCCATTTTTGTCAAAACGGTATAATATCATGCTACCAAGTCTAGTAATAATTGCAAGAATTCCTCAAAAAAGGGTTATTGTGATATTAGCCCCCCAAATCTTCAACATTTTGATATTAGACCCCCTCATTAAAATTGAGCTTAAGCCCTTTAAAATCTTTAATATTTGATACCCCCCAACCAAATCTTAAAATTGATCTCAAGCCCCTTAAATCCAATTAGGATGTTGAAATAAGCTCCCTGTAATAAAAAATTGATTGAAATGGGGGGATTTTTGTTTACTTCAATTTTTTTGGTGATTTGTTTGTTATACTCCTTTCATACAAGTCCAAACACATTAACCAATTTAACTGACATACCCATTAAGCTCCCCAAATCTGTTTAATAAAACCTAATTTGCACTTCATCTTCTCCACTGTCTTATCAGAAGAATTTTTTAAAGCTCTAATCCCAAATTTACATCGAATATATTCCCATTAGGAAGACATTGGAGAATCACTAGAGAAGATAAAGTGAAAAGTAGGTTTACATTAAGGTATTTATTAATAGGATATGGGGAGCTCAGTGGGTACGATGAGAGAGTTTAACTGGAACATCACCAAAAAAGTTAAATTAAATAGAGTATTTCCCCCCCATTTTAACAAGATTTCAACTAGGGAGGTGATATGACAAAACCTAGGAATAGACTGATACATTAATCACACGAAAGCATGGAAAATATTGGGAAAATAAAAACACGCGGATATATGTGGTTCGGCTTGTAGCCTACGTCCACAGGCGAAGGAAGAAAACAGTTTTACTAAATCGTAAGGAACATAATATGGAGATCGTTCAATCACTCAATTCCTAACACATCCTGATAATCTCTATACAATCTCTCTCAAACAAAGGAACAAAAGAGAGCCCATAATTACCAACCAAAAGTTGATCGAAAACCTCCTTGACCAGATGTGGCTTTGCTACAGGTAATATGAAAAGCCTTTGTCTCTCTGCTATAACTCTCGCGTGGTTCAGAAAATCATCACAGGGCTCATGCATATTATAAATGTTTAATCTTGCTAATAGTTGTTAGCAAGGAATTCTATAAAAGTTAGGATTCTTAATTGCATTAGAATCCAGATAACATTTATCATTATTCCCATACTATGTATGCACAACCAATTGGAACTCTTCCATATCCATTTAACTCTTGGCCAAATAATACAAAGTCACGTTGTCATCAACCTCACTATAGTATGCTCTCATGCCAAATTCAATTGAGCTAAAATATCCTAATAACCCAAAAAACTGCAAGAAGCATATGCATGCACTCCCTGTTCTCTCATGTGCTTTACTATCCTCATTAAGGGTTCTTGCTATTCTAGGAAAAATCTTCATATACTCGCTTATGTCCATTCTTTGTACCTTTATCGAAATAACTTAAGAAACTGCTAGAAGCATATGCATGCACTCCCTGTTCTCTCATATGCTTATGTCCTTAAGGGTTCTTGTTATTCTAGGAAAAAGCTTAAAAAACCCATTTATGTCCATTCTTTGTACTTTTTCTTTCTCCCAACAACCCCCCCCACCCTTTTCCTCTTCCTCTTCTTCAAGAAAACACTTTAACTATTTAGACTATAAGCTTAAAATNATATATATATACTTTAATAAATGAGCATCTTAATTACACGCATTTGGAACCTTTTGTTCCAGTTGTCTGAGCCTACTTTATTAGAAGTATGCTTAAAATAGCAAGAGAATCGCTTGGAAATAGATCCTGCCAGGAATCGAATAGTAGAGAGGGCTTGCCCACATCAAGTGCACATGACAAACCTCCATAAACACTCAAACTCACATGCATTCATTCTTTTGCTAGTTTTCATGTAATAGCACTATATATGCTTTATTGCTGTGACTACCATAAAAGGGAGAGAAAAAACAAGAGTAATTAAGCCTCCTAAAGCATATGTTTTAACGTGCAAGCAAATCAAATAGGAACAAATGATGTTTAGACTATAAGCTTATTAGCTTCTTCAACTTGCAACCACATAAAATGATTCTATGTTTTAATGCTCAAGACAGTAGTGGAGTTCAAAAAAATTACCATAAAAAAGTATATAAAATAGATCCTAATAAGTAAATAAATATTAAGATATCTAGATGTAAAGTTGTGTATTAAAAGGCAGAATTAGGGTAGGAGTGAGGGTGGCCATGTTTTTGTTTTCTGCCTTTAGGCAAAACTCGACCCATTTGAATTTGCTTCGCAGTAGTGACACATTATCGTACAAAGTTCCACTGTTAACAAAATGCTCATCTTGATACTCCTTTACAATACCCTCATTTGTAGAGTAACGATTGAGTGCTGTAAAAAATGAGCAAGTATTAATAGAATAATAGCTTAAAGAGAGACATGTAACTAAGTCTCAAGGGCTGAGTCCACTCTTCCTCTTTGGATACGCTGATGCTGGTTTGGATGGGCTTCCTCTTTTGCTTCAATGCTACTACAATCAAGCTCGAACTGCGACTCTCGGATTAACATATTAACGAAGAATTCCTTCGCTCTATTTCCTTGTTACATTTCTCACTCTATTCCCCCGCTTCCACTGCTAAAGGAGGAAGTAGGATGTGTCTGTTTTGGATGAAAGGAAGGAAAATGAAATGAAATGAAAAGGAAAAAAAGAAAGGAGGTTCATTTGCTTGTTTGAATAGCAAGAAACAAAATGAAATTTGTGGTAAAATGATGAAATGTTGATTTTCCTATTCTCTGTATTTATAAATGTGATAGAAAATATAAATAAACTATATAATTATTTATATCAAGAAATTCTTTTTTTGAAATTCTTTTAAAATTTTTATTCTGTTTTAGGAGATAGGTAATATTGCAGGGCATACGTCATTGTTCAATAGAATCATACTGAGAAAATGAATTTATACATTTCACTATCAATTTAAAATTGATGCAATAAATTTAGTTAAAAAAACCAGTACAATTAATAAAAAAATTAGTGTAAACAAAATACTGAATTTATATAAAGTTCAAAAAGTAAACCAAATTTTAATATAACTTGACAAGTTTAAAATTTTAATATATGATTTCAGGGTAAATTACAATAAATTCCCACAGACTTTCAACATTTTACATCAAAACCCCATAACTTTCAAAATCACACTAAACACCAATAACTTTATCTGAAAAAGCCAAACTTAACACCATGATATCTGACATGGCACATGCAATTGACATTATTTAAAAAGACCATAATACCGCTTAACTTCTTAAAAACTCCACTTAAAAGAGGGGGGATAGTGATTTTTGCTAAAATATCGTTTTCTCAGTGTTATGCTTTGGTGTTGAAAATGCTGCAGGGAATATACTGTAACGAATGTGGACGTCCAGGTACACCATTTAGTTTGGTGTTGAAAATGCTGCAGGAATATTTTCCCTTACCTCATTTATGCTATTGATGTCAGCATCCAGACTTAGGCAGCTCCATGTTTTTGGGTATGCCCTCTTTTATTATTTGCTTTGTGGTCTTGCAATCATGTATGCTGCTTGTGTTTTATATATTTCTGTATGTCCATTTATTCACCGATTTAAGTTGCAAACTCTTTTTTTATCGTATTTCTTTTAATATTGGAACCTCATCTCGCTCGCTACAAAATTATGAGCTTTGTTTGGTCTCCCTACATGCAATTGACGTTATTTAAAAAGTTGGGTGGAAAAGGTTCTTGGTAAGTTATGTTTGCTACTCACAAATCTTATCTTAATAGTATGTTTTACTCATGCAGTTCCTTTTTAGTACTTTCTCTCCAAAGTCTTTATATAGTGTTAGTAATAGCGGCTAAAGGACTTGTTATAAGAGTAATAAAAATTAGTCCTCTTAACTCGTTGAAAAATATTTGATAACGTTGTTTTCTTTAAGAAATATAAATATTAATGATGCGTGTATATCATAATTCTAACATTTAATTCGTTCCATAAAAAGATTTCATCCTACACCTAATGTAAGTTGAAAATCAATATCCAGAACATTGAAGAGGAGTACAGATTGGACACAGGTACAAAGATTATTTGAATTATCTTTTTAGTCCAGATTAGAAAGTTTGGGACCTTGCTAGAATTTGATATGGAGCAGGTTTTGATATGGAGTATAGAAGACAAAGGTTGTGAGATTATAATTTTATTTAAAATTATTTTTCAGTTATAGTGATTTACATCTTTTTTTAATAAAAAATTCTATTCAGCTTATTTTTGACATAAAAATAATAATATGACAGTTACCTTTTTGCTTTTAGAAGATAAAAATGTTTTTTTAAGTAAAAATAGGGCAAGAAGCCTTATTTAGAATGGATAAGTATATTAGGATGTTGACAATAAACACAAAGATACTACTTTACTTTATGAGTTCTAAGAACTAGAAGAGAGGTCCGAACTTGGACAGATAATATACGAGAATGTGGACATGGAGAGGACCATAGCAATCATATCTGTCATATGCAAAATTCACCTACTATAAGTAAGATTTCTGAGTTTGGAAGCATATGCTTGTTTGAGGAGCACCATATTCGTAAGTGATCATAGAAGAGAGTATTAGCATGAGTTTGGAAGCATATGCTTGTTTGAGGAGCACCATATTCGTAAGTGATCATAGAAGAGAGTATTAGCAAACTCCAACAAGCAGTAGGAAAAATGATTTCTCATATTCTTCGATAATGATCATTAGAAATTGATAGCCTTTTTGATTCTACTATGTCTTGGAAGATGTCCGGCAAAGAAACAATATGCAATTATCTAGCAGGGAAAAAACAAAAAAAAGAAGAAAACTCTAAATGGAGTTCTCTGGCTATATCCCCTTTAATGATAGAGGATAAAAATGCTAACATAACAAATTGGCTTGTAGCAAATAAATTAAAGAGAGTCACAATCGATTAGTCTGTGCATTTGAGCATGGTCAATAAAAGAATATAAATCATTATCAAACTCTAAGCATTATCAAACTCTAAGCAAATAGATAACTATATATAATCTAGAATATAAATTTAGATGTAATTTCCACTGAAGTTTTGTTGGCTTCTGTAGATACTTCTTTGCTATTGTTTTGTATCAATTGAATGATAAAGACTTTTGAATATGTAACTAAGTTGACTAATTGGTTTTCTCTATAAAGGTTTATGATTTTGGCAACGTTTATTGGAGTTATTTGGAGCTTAGCCATGTTCTGCTTTTACATGGTTCTGATGATAAAAAAACGCACAATTACATCGTGTCTACCTGGTCTTTCTTGTTGTAGGAGACCTCGTAAGTCAACTTACTCCTTTTTCTAATTCATGTAATATTTTGAAAAAGATACAGATATATATATTTTTTTCAAGGGTTGCAAGAAAATAATAATCTATTCTGTGTTAAGAGTTGCGTAAATATATATATATATATATATAATATATATATATAATATATTATATATATATATAATATATATATATATATAGCGAGAGAGAGAGAGATTAATGAGTATCATATGTCAAGGAGGGGATTCCCTCCATGGCAATGAAGTGACACAATCTCCATCATTTAAAATTCTCTCTCCTACTTTATTTACTTGGTGGAGATTGTGCTTCATCATTGTCAAGGAGGGAATCTCCTCCTTGACATATGATACCCATTAATCTCATATATATATATATATATATATATATATATATATATATATATATATATAGAGAGAGAGAGAGAGAGAAACTTATGTCAACTTAAGTAGACGTCCACTAAGTTTCTTAGTCATTAATGATCACTTGATTGAGCTATATTGTGGATGATCCGTTTCGTTGAACTTGATCTACATATTTTAAAACCCAACACATCAAATTTGGGGTGAACCCGTCATGGTTTGACCCTCCGTCGAGCCATGTAAAAAATTCTATTCATTCGAAACCGTTAAAAATTGATACGATTGGATGGGGGGTCAAACACGATCGGTTCACCCCAAATTTGGTATGTTAGGGTTTTAGAATATATAGATCAAGTTCAACAGAAGCGAATCATCCATAATGTAGCTCAATCATGTGATCATCAATGACTATAAGAAACTTATGTGGACGTCCACTTAAGTTGAACATAAGTTATCTTATATATATATATAATATAGGGATATATACTATATATATATATATATAAGATATTTAATCATATGCATTAATAAACCAATAAAATTGTTCTTTTTTACTCTATTATTTCTAACTACTTGTCGTAATGGAACGACAGATTGCTGCATTTGTACATTCATCATCAGCAATGCAATCACTTGCACCGGCACTCTTTTTCGTTATAGACACCAAATGGTGCTCCGTTATGTACCCCAAGGAGTGCGAGTTTCTTTTTCTAACAATTGGAGTAGATATGACTGCATGGTTCTACGCATTCATTTCCTTCATATTTGTTTTTCAGGCACCGAATCTCACGGTAGTGTAAACTAATTTTTCTGTTATATGTCTTTGTATTATCTTGGCTCTATTTAAACTAAAACCTGATGTAGAATCTTTTTCTTTGGCAAATTGTTGAGCAGGAGGGGTCAGTAAGAAAACGGTATTGGGCTAATAAACTTCAAGGTATCAGACGCTACCTTATGTATCCAAGGAGAGCAAGTTTCTTTTTCTAGCAATTGGAGTAGATATGACTATGGTTCTGCGCATTCATTTCCTTCATATTTGTGCTTAGGTACCGAATCTCACGATAGTATAAAATAATTTTTTTGTTATATGTCTTTGTATTGTCTTGGCTCTACTTAACCAAAACCTAATGTAGAGTCTTTTTATTTGGCAAATTGTTGAGCAAGAGGGATCAGTAAGAAAACAGTATTGTGCTAATAAACTTCAAGGTATCAGACGCTACCTGTAGGAAATCAGGTGAAATGTATCTACAAGAAATTGTTTTAGTATTCTACTAAGTATTTTTACTGTTTTGATCATGGAATCGTAATTCTCAAATAGGAGAAGTTTTCATCAATTTATGAGGTGAAATGTATCTTCACGAAATTCATTTTGTATCCCTATTTTATGTATCAGCATGTGTCTGCTTCGTGTAATTGTCCCCCCAAACAGGAGGAGTTATTATCAAATCACAGCCTGAGCTGATAAGAGAAGAGAAATGAATTTACAAAGAATGCCCGTTTACTATCACCACATAACTTCACTGCACGATCAATCCTCCCAGCCCCGCGAGCATCTTGATCAACATATTATACATATGTTCATCAAGAAGTCTTCACGTTAAGCGCGTTATTTGTCCCATGGAGTTTACAATGTAGAGCGAGGATTCATCCTATCGTAACTCTACACATCTGCTTCTAAGCCTTACTCAACCGGGTCATCATGCAACTCATATGCATCCTTTGCTTTCTTTTCTTTCTCACACAACAATATGACGAGGACACAATTATTTGCAAACACGTTTATGGTCAATCCTCAAGTTATGCATGTATAAAAATTGCATAAGCTTTTAGCATCCGGGTCAAGTCCGTACAACGTTTGTACCCCCTTTCTTTGCATAAATTAGCCAACAAAGCATCAAAAGCTGTTGTCAACTGCGCATTCTTGTTGGCACATTTCATCGAACAGCTGACCAACATGCTATCCTTATATTCATACACCCTCTTGAAAAAAGGAAAAAAAAATAAACCCCAATCTTTCCTCATCACCATCTCCCTCCACAAACCATAGATCCTACTTCTCCAATGAGAACCTAGTCGATAAATTATCCAAGGCCATGAAGAAATTATCCCAAAATTCCTCCCATTCCCCACAACACACTGTCGTCACTAGCACCGAAAATTTCATGGAAGTCCCAACAATGACGTTACTCGATTCAAGCCTTATCTCATTTGCTGCAACCCACGGCGATCCAGAGCTTGGTGGCTGCGAATTGCCCCAGAGAAGCCCTCACCACTTCGACGAGGTGACTGTTTTGAATATGAATAATGATCTCGCTTCTATTAGTCCCTTAAATCATAGCTATTGTGTATTAGTCCCTCAAATGTTCATATTTTGATGTTAGTCCCTCGAATTGCATTAGCATATTGGTATATATAAATCTCTTTGTTAGTTTTACCATTTATAACCCTCAATCTTGGTTAGGTTAAGACTAACTATAGATGGTTGATTACAAAAATAGTCCCACT
>NC_033799.1:40975439-41004951 GCF_001876935.1 Asparagus officinalis | reverse complement strand
TTACTCCTAGCATCATGAATCACAAACCCATCCATTTATCTCTCTTTCCATTTTCATTAATGAAGATTTGGGCAAACGGAGAAGTTAGGCAATGGATGTGATGGATGCCGTTTGACAAGAAGTGAGGTGAAAAGGTTTTGGGTTTGGACCTCTTATCAGGTTTAAGTTAAAGGATTTAACGGTTTTGGTTTTTAGGACGAGGGTATAATGGTCCATTCAAGAAAATAATGAACATAATGGAATGTTCCCCAACCATTATAACCCCCGACTAATTAGAGGGACAAATATCATCATATTAATGCAATTTGGGGAGCTAATATGAAAATATGACGATTTGAGGGACTAATATTAAAATACTGATAGTTTAAGGAACTAATATCTAAAGAGCCCCAAAAAATTTTATTCTTAAAATTGCTCCATACATGCTCAATATTTTCTGTGCAATAAATGTGGCCATAATAGAATGATATTTTAAGACAATGCCCCTTGAGTATTAGAATTTATTCTCAAATATGAGTCAGTAATCAGAATTTATTCTCTAACATTTTATATACCCAAGAATCAATAAGTAGCAAATTTGATGTTCATCCTTGAGATCCAGTGCATCACAATCTCCAAATGTCTAGAATCTTATTTATGATTTTTGTTAGCAGAATGCATGCTTGTTTTGATTGACTTTAGACAACATAATTGTTTGAATTAGGCTATACAAAATGTTAGAGAAAGTAATAAAAGTTTTACAATTTCAGACATGATGCAGAAAGAACATATATCATGTGTATATCTTTGGTCTTCTAGTTCATGTATATACCAATTTCATTTGATGCTGTTGGAGTGTCAATGTTTTAATAGGCTTAATTGCGAGTTGACCTCATGTACTATAGCTCAATTGAGGATGGACCTCCCCTCCCCCTAGTTCTGTCGTCGCATATTGGGCTGATAAATATAATATAGTGTCAGACTAGTGCATGTTACATAGTTCAATTTAATTTCTAGTATAAAGATAAGTATAAAGATATTCCATATGTGTATGTTACAGTTCATGCTTGTGGATGACACAAGGCTTCTTATATTTCAAGATGTGATAATTATCTGCATCTTTGTAAGAATTTTCATCTCTCAGACTAGTAGAAAAAGCATACCAGACATACATAACAACTCTACAAGCTTGAGCCTTGGAAGTTTAAAAAGTAAAGCCTTGAATACTATCAATTATAATCCTCTATCTTCTATTTGTGATGATTAATGCTATCATAGTTGGGTATACAATTAAACTTTGCTAAATCCTAAGTGAATAGTATCACACTTGCAAGGATGACTATTCCTTTAATCTCAAGAGGACAAGATAGACTTTTGGACATTTTTTGATATATTTTTAGTTGTTAAGTAGATGAAACATATTAAAATCTATTTGTGATGATTAATGCTATCATAGTTGGGTATACAATTAAACTTTGCTAAATCCTAAGTGAATAGTATCACACTTGCAAGGATGACTATTCCTTTAATCTCAAGAGGACAAGATAGACTTTTGGACATTTTTTGATATATTTTTAGTTGTTAAGTAGATGAAACATATTAAAAGATTCTAGGAGAAATCTCCTCATATTTGACCTCTGGTGGCTCATATTTGACCTCTGGTGTTGATAATCTGAGAATACATTCACACATATCTCAGTCTTATCCAGCATCATTCTATAGTCTGAGATAAATTCTGTTTTTTTTTTCAAATTAGGGATTTTTTTTCTTTCGAAGATGATATATGAGATTGCATCAATTCATCAAGAATATATTTGGAATAGTTTCAAATTTTGCTCTTTAAGTTTTGGTTTTTCTCATTTTAGTTTCTCATGAATTGCTTACCATTTTCAGTTTTGAGAGGAGGACCAAATGGCCTCTCTCAAGAAAAGAGTGATTGACCACTGATGGCTATAAGAAAATGAGAAAACAAGCTCATTTCTTCTCTTTAATGCGCAGAACAATAAACTTTTTTCTAGGCGGGTGATGAGTGGCTTTCTGGCATAGAGCCCCTGGACAAGCAAATGAGATACATTTTGAACTTCTATAATTTGATGTTACTAAATTAATAACTAATTAGACTAATTTGACCTTTGCTGATATTGAGTTGGGTTTGATCCTTGATTTGAGCTAATATGCAGCCCCAAAGCTAATTGCCTCAGGCTATTAGCATTAAAGCTTACTTGTTGATTGATAACATCTACAATATCCAACTATCTGCGCATAGGATTTCAAAGAGAGTACAAAAAGGGGTTCCCCCCCTCCTTAAATTGTTGATTGATGAAATATAACTGGTAGTTATCCAATTATATGACATGTTTCTTTTTATGTTGTTTATATTGTGATGTGGGCTAATTGATGTTAAATAATGCATATTTCTCTTTTTTTTTGGTCTCCTTTCTTCTTTCCAAAAGAAAGTCTCTGAGCATTTTACTATTAATCTCCCAAGAAACACTAAAAAATCTTCAAATCCACTCTATGCAAAGGATGTTCCCTTCTATAAGACCACTTGAAATTCACTTTGGAAAAAGTATTCTGAATGACAAATAACATAATGTGTGGCCTTATAGAAGGAATCCCCGATGCAGTTGCTCTCCAATGCCTCGCTCATGTTCCCCCTTCTGCTACCACACTCAGCTTCAGCTCGTCTCCCGATCATGTGAAGCAGCCCTCCACAGCCGTGAGCTCTTCGAGGCTCAATGCGAAGGTGGTGCAACTGAAGATCTCCTCTGTGTTCTAGCTTTCGATCCTGAAAAAAGATACGGCAACTGTATGACCTTCTCAGAGATCATTGGCTCACTCTTCCCATAATGCCTTCAAACATTCGCCTTCTTGCTCGATTCGGCGTGGCCTCAGTTGGAGGAAAGCTCTTTGTACATGGTGGAGAAAGTGATAGAGTTGACCCCTCACCGGGGATTTTTGTGACAACCGAGGTGTGGTCATATGATCCTATAACTAGAGAGTGGGCCCGTAGGGAAAATATGCATGTGCCTCGTGCAATGTTTGCTTGTTGGGCGATTGATGGCAGGATTATTGTAGCTGGTGGGTTTACAAGCTTTTGTGGGTCAATATCAAACGCAGAGATTTATGATCCCGAGTCAGATACTTGGTCTCCTTTACCCGATCTTTGTCAAATTCACACTTCAGCTTGTTCTGGCATTGTGATTCAAGGAAAAATGCATGTAGTGCACAAGGGTTTATCGACCGTACAAATATTAAAGTACAAATATTAAAGGACCGTGCCAGTGGTTGGTTGTAGAGGACTATGGATGGCTTCAAGGCCTTATGACAGTGATTGATGGTGATCCTTATGTTTTAAATGGTGGGTGTATATTAAAACAGCAGAAGGAGAGATTGATGATGGATAAGGTTTTGTTGCTGAGATCAGAGTTTAAGAGAAGAATTGGGTTTGGGCCTGGCACAATGAATCAGTCGATCAAGCAGTTGCGAGATGTCGATGTGCTGCATTTTTGGTCGAGGCCTGGGTGGAGGCTGGTTGCGTCGATGACTTAGTGCTGTGGGAGTATTTTAGGGTGTGCATTGCTGAAGATTTAGGGCAACTGTTGATCATGTGATTGTTGGTGTTTTTTTACTGAGACATGAAGTCAGGATGGAGAGGAGACAAGGGAGGAGAGGACTATGAAGAATAAAAAAGGGAGGATTCTAAGATATGGTTTCTTTTAGTCAATTGATGTGATTGTTGGTTGTTATTCTGTTTGTTTGGTCTGTGGTGTTCCATCTTGTTAATAACAGATAAATTGTTACTTCTTTAGAATGTGAACTTCAAAAAACAGAGGGGAGCAGAGGAAATGCTATAAAATATCTCTACAATTTTTTTTTGTTTATGCTGGTAAGAAAGAAGTTGGACGTACTTGCATTTTCTTTACGAGTTCAAGTATTGTTTAATATGTTATAATTATATTGACATTTGTATAGCTATATTCCTGGTGAGAACTGAGAATGTTATATGATTATACTGACATTTGTATAGCTATATTCCTGGAGAGAACTGACGAAGCATAGATCGCTTCATGTCCCTTGGAAAAACAAATGAACCATAATGGACTTTGAGTTATTGGAGAGTTGGACCTTAATTGTTGTCATTCTTGATTATTTTTGAGTTGCTATACAGCTTATATGTCACATGAATTAGTTTTAGATATTGCATTTGATTTAGAGAAGAGAGGTTAATTCTATCACAGAATAAATAAATAAGTAAATAAATAAGAGATGTTAAGGGAGAGAATCAATTTTCTTAAAACACCCGTTTCAAATTCAAATTCAAGTATAACAAAGTGTACCCAAACGTTATATTTCATGTCATTTAATGAAAATATTCAAACATGGAATTTATCGAATTATGGATTTCCAATCCTTTGATTTAATCTACTACTCAAATCGAAATCTCATTACCGAGATGCAGTCTTAGTGAATTGTTGGGGATTCGAAACAATCAAATCAAATCTGTGCCCTTTCGGATCTTGTGTTGAGAGTAGGAAAGTAGGAAAATCACCACAAATAAAAGATAAAAACTTGTAGGAAAGTAAACAAGATAGAAAACACCAGATTTAACGAGGTTCGACAACGTGCTTACGTCCTCGAGAGCCACATGACACTTGATTAATTGAAGAAGATTACAATGCCCACAAATAAGTTTTAATCTCTCTATGATCTCTCAAAAAGAATCTCTCAAAAGCCCTCTCTTTTGTTCTATATATAACCCTAAAAACATATAAGAGTATATATAAAAGTCTGCATTGAAATGGAGTCCCGATCAAAATAGGAAACCTGAAAACTTATCATCGGTCGACTGTCCAGTGTGCTTGTTTCTACAGGGTTTCGTGCACGTTTATCGGTCGACTGACCTTCTCCACTCGGTCGACCGGATCGAGAATTTCCCGTTCTCTTCGTTCGTTTGATTCTAGCTTTGGGTCTACACTCTTTAGACTAACAACCTCACACTTGGAGACCAAAGCACAATCAACGAGCTCTCCCGAGCTCATGCCTTCTTCGCAAGCATCTTCTCCTACCCCGAAAAATCTATTCTTCAATCATCATCAACCCGGCGATCCCGCCGATCCCCCAAGTGTGGCTCCGCCTTCGTCTTCTATGCGTGAAGGCCAACTGAAGTTGCGCACAACTTCAGTTTGTCGATGGTCACTGTTTTTATCAAAATATCCGCAGGATTTTGACTCCCCAAAATCTTCTCTACCTGTAACTTCGCGTCCTCAATCAGCGAACGTATGAAATAGTATCGTACGTCGATGTGCTTCATTGTGGCATGATATACTGGATTCTTAGCAATGTGTATAGCGCTATGACTATCACAATAAAAAACTCCGTTTCCCCGCTTCAGATCCAACTCTTCCAGGCATCCGGTCAACCAAATCATCTCCTTGCTGACTTCAGTCACTACGACATACTCTGCCTCAGTTGTGGATAATGTTACTATCTTCTGCAAACGTGAGGCCCAACTCAATGCTGTCGACGCCAATATATAAACATACCCCGTGGTACTCCGCCTCGTATCATGATCACCGGTGAAATACGCATCCATGTATCCCTATAGTACCAACTCTTTCCTCTTGAAACATAGTGGCTTGTCTGTAGTCTCTCTCAAGAAGCGCAATATCTACTTCACGGCCTCTCAATCCTGCTTCCCTAGATTTCTTGCAAACCTGCTTACAACTCTCACTGCATGGACGATATCCGGCCTCGTGCAAACCATCGCGTACATGAGACTTCTAATGACCGATGAATATGTCACTCTGCTCATATGCTCCCTCTCTGCATCTGTCTTGGGTGATTGCTCCTCAGATAACTTGAACTGACCAAGGGGCGTGCCGACGGACTTTACCTTCTTTATGTTGAATCTATAAAGTACCTTCTCGATATATTCAGTTTGACTCAACTTTAACGTCCTTTCAGCTTCATCTCTACTGATTCGTATCCCAAGAATCTGCTTTGTTGCACCCAGATCCTTCATAGCAAATTGGTTTGCCAATTGCTTCTTCAATCTGTTTATCTCTTCTAAACACGGCCCTATAACTAATATGTCATTAACATACAATAATAACATGATAAAGTTGGACTCGAACCTCTTGAAGTAGCAACAATGATCTGAATTGCATCTTCCATAACCATTGGTTTGCATGAAGTTGTCAAACTTCCTATACCACTGTCTCAGAGCCTGTTTTAATCCGTACAAGCTCTTCTTGAGCTTACACACCATCTCTTTATTTCCTTCTTCAATGAAGCCAACATGTTGCTTCATGTAGATTTCTTCATCCAAGTCACCATGAAGAAATACAGTCTTCACATCTAACTGCTCAATGTAGAGATCTTCTGCAACTACTAAGCTTAGTACCACTATGATGGTTGTGAGCTTCACAATGAGAAAAATATCTTTGTATAGTCCACTCCTTCCTGCTGCTAGAACCCCTTCACGACTAATATAGTATTGTACCTCTTTCTTCCATCACTCTCTTGTTTTACCCGGTAGACTCATTTGTTATGCAAGGTTTTCTTATTTATAGATAGTTGAGCTAACTCTCATATCTCATTAGTATGTAGAGAATCCATCTCTTCTTGCATCGCATGCTCCCACTACTAAGATTTACTCACTTGCATTGCCTCCTCATAGCATATCGGTTCTCCACTATCTATCAAAAGTAAATAATCAAATGATGAGAGATATTTAGGATTCGGTTTGGGTACCCTGGATGACCTCCTAAGCTCCACGCCCTGGGAAGTAGTCTCTGTACCTGGAGTCTCCTCCGTTCTTCGGTCAGAACCGACGTTGTCGCCCCCATCTGGAAGTTTCTCCAAATCCTTGTACTCGGATCCACCTGTATCCATAATGATGCGCCCACTACTTCGGCTATCCTTGGTATTGTCTCTATCTTTGTACATTACCTCCTCATTGAATATCACATCTCTGCTTCTGATGATTTTCATGTTCTTCTCATCCCAAATACGATACCTAAACTCATCAATGTCGTATCTAATGAATGTACACTTCTGTGACTTAGCTTCTAGCTTGTCCCTAACATGATCACTGATATGAACATATGTCATGCAGCCAAATACCCGCAAGTGTGAGAGATTGATCTTCTTACCACTCCAAACCTCCTCTGAAATCCTGAAATCTAATGGAACTGATGGCCTATGGTTAATCAAGTAAGCTGTCGTATGTACCATATCCGCCCAAATGTATTAAGCAGACCTACATGTAATCGTATGCTCCTGGCATGCTCCGTCAATGTCATGTTCATCCTTTCTGCAACGCCGTACTACTGCGGCATCCCTGGAGTAGTCTTCTCCAAACGAATCTCATTCAGAGCACAGAACCTCTTGAACTCCTCCTGGTTGTATTCTCCATCGTTGTCTGATCTTAGATACTTCACCTTTAGATCTATCTTGTTCTCCGCCATGAATTTTCACTTCTTGAAGATCCCGAACACCTCTGACTTCTGCTTCATGAAGTATACCCACACCTTCCTTGAGTGATCGTCCATGAAGGTGACATAGTACGCCTAACCGTCAAGAGAAGACACGCTAGCTGGACCTCATACATCTGTATGAACAAGCTCTAGCTTCTGAACTTTAGGTGGTCTTCCACTCTTTTGAAAGCTGACCCTCTTCTGCTTCCCGTAGATGTAGTCCTCGCAAAAACCAACTTCCTGAATCGATGCCGATTAGCTTTCCTTGTGAATGTAGAATTTTCATCCCCTTTACGCTCATGTGTCCCAGCCTATTGTGCCACAGATCTGCACTCTCCTTGCTAGCTGCAATTGCGAGGGTGTCACTCGCATATGAGGTGAGATAGAGAGTTCCTATTTTGTTGCCACTGGCATCACCATCGTGTCATTTGAGATTTTTCACAAATCCCCGATAAAGGTTGAAACATAGCCTTTCATTCCAAGCTGGCCAACCGAAATAAGATTCTTCTTTAGCTTCGGTACGTATCTCACGTTCTTCAGATTCTACTTAGAGCTCTTCAACTGTATTTGTACATTACCTCTTCCAACAACACCACAAGGTTTATTATCCCCCAAGTATACTTTTCCAAAGTCCCATGCTACATAGTTATGAAGAAGGTTCCTATTAGCAGTGGTGTGGAAAGAGACTCATGAATCAGAATCACTATCCATAGAAAGGATCAAGGCATCTTGCACGAGATGAGCCTCCTGCTCATTTGCATCCTTCTTTTGTGCTTTACGGGCTGAAGACATATGGCCCTCCTTGCCGTAGTTCCAACACTTCTCTTTGATAGGTCTCACCTTTGAGTTTGACATCTTCTTGTTTGACTTTGATCGATTCATGTTCTGATTATCCTTCTTCTAGCTTTTGCCTCTTTGCTCGAAACTTAGGGTTGAACCTGAACCTTCTGATTCAGACGATTTCCTTCTAACCTCCTCAAATAGAATTATGCTAACAACCTCGCTCAGCTTCAATTTTTCTTTCCCCGTTGAATTGCTAATTACGGTCACACGACCTGTCTAACTATTCGGCAACTGCGATAGAATCAATAGGGCATGTACTTCATCATCAAACGTGATGTACACGAAGATAAGTTGATCAACAATCGTGTTGAACTCGCTGAGGTGCATCGTGAAGGAGTGTCCTTCTGTCATCTTGAGGTTGAAGAGTGTTTTGACGAGATGCACCTTGTTTGCGGCTGATAGTTGCTCGTACATGTTTGCGAGCGCTTCCATAAGCCTCACCGTCATCTTCTCCTTTAATATATTGTGTGCGACTTTCTTGGCGAGTGACAATCGGATTTGCCCTAGAGCTTTTCAATCCAGTATCTCCCACTCCTCGTCTGATTTCTCTTTCTTCTTTCCTTTAGCTTTGTCCATCAACGGATAATACAAATCCTTCTAGTATAGATAGTCCTCCATCTGTGACTTCCAGTAGGCGAAGTCTGAGCCGTCAAACTTCTTGATCTTAGATTACTTTCCTCTTTATTGGCCTTCTTGTTTTGATGATGATTTAATAAACAATTTATGACTAATATTGGTTTTAGTATTTTGTTTTGTATTGTTTAGTATACACAGATGATAATCATATTTTTATTATAATTTTATACACTCATTATCTATTTTGCATTAATAAATATACCACTAATAGTTATTTTTATCTTTAATTGCAGGTTAATGAAGAAATAATGAATAAAAGCCCAAAAGACTCTAACTTTCTCATTTTATAACCTTTTATTAAAGTCCAGAATCAAGTCGAGTAGCCTGTAGAAGCCAGAGAAAATAAAAAATCTAATATGAAAAGAAATCATATTCAAAATGGTTTGACATAAAGAAACGACGATATCTCACAATCCGGAAAGCGGAATTTAACATATAATATATGAAAATCGTCTATCTCGACGAGACGAAGCTATCTATAAAATAATAATTTGGATATAATGGGATATCGATGGTGGCATCGATACCAGCATCGATGCTTGCATCGATGCCACTTTACTGTAGCACAAGTCAATGGCTGATTTTACTTGTCTTTAGGCTCAAGTTTGATCCAATAGCTCTCATTCACTGATGTTTACTATAAATAGGGATAGAGAGTTGTTGGACCCTAGAGGGGGGTGATTAGGGTCACAATACTATAATTGTGCAATAAAAATTAAGACAAGCAAAACATAATATCCAAAAGCAATCAATATAGAGGAGATAGAGTTAGAAATTGTTATCCTATGACGCGCAATGTGTTAACGAGGTTCGGTCCGCTAACCTACGTCCCCACTCCCCACTCTCGAGGAGAAATCCACTACACAATCCGGTTTGAAAGCCGAAACTTCTTCTACACAGTGATCCCCTTACGATCTCACACTACACAGTTGATCTCACTAGATCACACTCCCACACAATTGATCTCTACAAGATCAAACTCTCAAAATAGTAGAAATTGGTGTAAAAACCCTCTCTTTACAATGTCCCTATGGCAAAGAGAAGATCATACTGAAGCTGGGATGTGAAACACAAAAATTCAGAAAGAAACATGTTTGAAAATAGAAAACCACAGCTGTTTAAACCCATACCCAATCCCCCAAAACCTGGAAACAAAACTGCGCTGAGATCGTGTGAAATCGGCGGTAAAAATATGTACCAGATGACCGTTTAAATTAAGCGGTGGCCGACCGTGACTTTTTCGCGGTCGACCGCGAGACAGCCCAGAAACGTAGAAAAGTCCAGATACTTCTGCGGTCGACCGTAGCGGTCGACCGAGGGAAATTCTCGAGCTCACGGTCGACCACGGCAGTCGATCATGAAAGTCTTTGCTGCCCACCGACGAATGAACTCAGGCGCGGTCGACCGTGGCGGTCGACCGCAAACTAATATCTTTGCTGCCCACCGACGAATGAACTCAGGCGCGGTCGACCGTGGCGGTCGACCGCAAACTAATACACTCAAAAAATAGGTTTTTGACTCACTTAAAATATTTGTAAACTATTCATTTGACTTCTAAAAATTGTGAAACTTTGTAAAAAATTTTTAATACTAAAAACAAATTGTTTGGAAAAGAAATTTTGCAAATAGGTCCTCATACTTATGAAAAATAGTATTTTATGAAAAACGCTCAAAACTATATGTATGAAAACGTGTGTGTGATATCCTAATAGCTTCAGATGAAATCTAAACTATTTACCTACATTTTAGCACTAGAGAGAAAAATAAAAACTAGCTAATATCCTCACGTAGAATACAATTCTTTGAGTCTTGATATAGCTCGAGTTGGATGAAACTTCTTATTGCATTTGGTGTTCTTGAATGAACGTTGCTTCATCACTATGCCTCCTCCTCCTTTGGATATCATCGTTGTAGCGCATATTCTATCCAATCCTCCATTTATGGTACTAACATGCTTGATATGTATATTAACTACATTATCACTCAATAAGCAATTAGTACCGATAATGGTGGTTGTAAAACATTATCAAAACATAAGGGCTAACAATCTCTCCCTTTTTGATGATGACAACCAACCATTATATAAAAGTAAAAATAAATATAGCTTATAGATAGGTGTTCCCCCTATCTATGAGCTCCCCCTAAATATATGCAACAAATGAGGAGATTTCTCTCCCCCTTTGTCACCATAAAAAATGGGGTAAAGAGAAATGCATGCAAAATGCAACTAAACAAGCAAGCAAATAGAACTTTCACATATTGCATAAGCCCAAACCATTTCTTATGCGACAAAAATCATCTTCACCAAGAGGCTTAGTAAATATATCCGCTAATTGAGATTTTGTGTCAACAAACACTAGGGATACATCTTGTCTCTCTACATGACCGCGTAAGAAATGATAGCGCACATCAATATGCTTGGTTCTAGAATGCAAAACTGAATTTTTGGAAATATTAATAGCACTAGTGTTATCACAAAAGATTTTTATATTTTGAAAAATCAAATCATAGTCAACTAAGCTTTGTTTCATCCACAAAACTTGGGCACAACATAAGCCGGCGGTAATGTGTTCCGCTTCCGTAGTGGACAATACAACGCAATTTTATTTCTTGGAAGCCTAAGAAACAAGAGAATTTCCTAAGAATTGGCATGCTCCACTCGTACTCTTGTGATCTACCTTACATCCGGCAAAGTCGGCATCACAAAAACCATATAAATCAAAAGTGGTGCTTTTTGGATAAAACAAACCAAGGTTAAAAGTTCCATTAACATACTTAATGATCCTTTTAACCGCAATTAAATGAGATGCTTTAGGAGATGCTTGAAAACGTGCACATGCACACACACAAAACATAATATCGGGCCTACTAGCGGTAAGATAAAGAATCTCATCCGCATCAAGCTTGACACTTGTACTCATGGGAGTAGGCGCATGCTTAGAATTCTCCAAATTGAGTTTATTTACCAATTCCTTAGCATACTTTCTTTGAGAAATGAATATCCCATCCTTAGTTTGCTTGACTTGGAGCCCGAGAAAGAATGTAAGCTCTCACATCATACTCATCTCAAAATGATCTTGCATAACTTTAAAAAATTTCTTGCACAAAGATTCATTAGTAGTACCGAAAATGATATCATCAACATATATTTGAATTAAAATGAAATCATTTTTCTTTTTTCTCACAAAAAGAGTGTTATCAATTCTTCCTTTTGAAAAATAATTTTCAATAAGAAAACTAGAGAGGCGAGCATACCAAGCTCTAGGAGCTTGTTTCAACCCATATAAAGTTTTTTGAACCTAGTAAACATGATTAGAAAAAACATGATATATGAAACCGGGGGGTTGCTTAACACATACTTCCTCTTCTATAAAAACATTTAAAAAGGCACTTTTAACATCCATTTGAAACAATTTGAAAATTTTAAAGCTAGCAAATGCCAAAAACATCCTAATAGATTCCAACCTTGTAACCGGTGCAAATGTTTCGTCATAGTCTATGCCCTCCTCTTGATTGTATCATTGGGCAACCAAACAAGCTTTATTTCTAGTTACAATGTCATGTTCATCAAGTTTGTTTCTAAAAACCCATTCAGTACCAATAACACTAGCATTGTTAGGTCTAGGAACTAGTTTCCAAACATTATTTTTTTTTAAAAATTATTTAGTTCCTCAAGCATAGTTAAAATCCAAAATTTATCATTTAAAGCATCATTAATCTTTTTAGGCTCTAGTTGAGATAAGAAAGCAACATTACCACACTCACTCAAAGATTTTGAGCGAGTAACAACTACTTGTGAAGGGCTCCCAATTATTTGTTCCTTTGGATGGTTTGATACGAATTTCCAAGCTTTAGGAAGTTCAACTTATTCATGAGCATTGGAGCTATCCACATCCTTTTGTGCTTCTATAGAGGGAGTATCATTGATTTGTAAAAAGTCCAATCCTCCCTCAACATCATCATCATCATCTTTCCTAGGTAAAACAACTTGAGAACCAACATTAGTCTTATCAAAAGTAACGTTTATAGATTCTTCAACAACGAGAGTTCATTTGTTGAAGACCCTATAAGCCTTACTTCGAGGTGCATATCCTACGAAAATACCAACATCAATTTTGGAATCAAATTGGTCATGATGATCTTTTGTATTTAAAATAAAACATTTACAACCAAAGATACAAAAATAACTAATAAAAGGAGTTTTTCCATAAAATAGTTCATAAGGAGTTTTCTTAAGCTTTGGTCTAATTAAAACATGATTTAAAACATGGCAAGCCGTATTGACGGCTTCCGCCTAAAAATATTTTGGCAAAACAAAGGAATTTAGCATAGTGCGTGCCATCTCTTATATGGTGCGTTTTTTCCGTTCAACAACACCATCTTGTTGTGGTGTTTTAGGAGCAGAAAACATGTGAGTTATATCATGATGAGCACAAAATTCATAGAAAAAATCATTTTGAAATTCACCACCATGATCACTTCTTATTTTAACAATTTTCAAATTCTTTTCATTTTCAATTCTTTTGACATGATTAGAAAATTCTTCAAAAAAATTATTTTTATTTACAAGAAATATTGTCCATGTAAAATGAGAAAAATCATCAATAATCACAAATACATAGTGTTTGCCTGCAAGAGAGGTAACACGCATAGGACCAAATAAATCAAGATGAAGTAATTGCAAAGGTTTAGAAGTCGATACCTCATTGATGGATTTGAAAGAAGATTTTGTTTGTTTACCTTTGGCACAATCTTCACATATGGTATCTTTGATGAAGTGCAAGTTAGGTAACCCTTTTACAAGATTTCTCTTAGACAATTTTGATATCAAATCCATGTTTGCATGTCCAAGCCTCTTATGCCAAATCCAAGGGTTTTCATCAATTACCGCAAGGCACTTCACATCTTGATTCACTAATTCATTCATCTCAAAAATGTACACATTAGATTTACGATTAGCAACAAAAATAATTTTTTCATTCATACTAATAATGCATTTGTCCGGTTTAAAGGAAATATCAAAACCTTTATTACTCAATTGTCTAATGCTAAAAAGATTATGACTCAATCCATTTACCAAATAAACATCTTCTATAACATGTGAAGGTTTCTTACCAATAGAACCTATACCAATGATTTTATCTTTCTCACCACCACCGAAGGAGACACTACCTCATTCAATCATTGATAGTGTTACAAATAGCTCTTTGTTGCCCGTCATATGATGTGAGCAACCACTATCAAGGTATCACATCTCTCTACGTCGTGGCCATGATGTTCCCTATAAAAGATGAAGGTATAGTAACTTTAGGTACCCAAATCTTGGGTCATTGGTGGTTAGTAAACTTGGTACCTTTGGGTACCCATGTCATGCCATAGAAATCATGATTATCTTTGATCCTACAATGAGTAGAAATATGACCATGTTTCATACAATATGTGCACACAAAATTTCTCTTGTGTGTTTGAGCATGATATCTATGAAATCTATTTCTACCATGGTGATGATGATTAACATAAGCATGAGTGGGTCTAATCCTACCACTCTCAATTTCTAGTCTTTCAATCTTGGATCTCAATTGTTTATTTTCAAAATAAAAATCCCCTAACAATTCATCTTTTAATGCAAGAGAAGTTTGTAATTGTTCTAGTTGGGCATCACAAGAAGTATGCAACTTTTTAAAGGAAGAAAATTCTTTTGACATCTTTTTAAATTCAACATTCAATTCTTCTAAAGCCGTAGCTAGATCATATTGCATGTAGAAGGATTCACTTTCGGTGTCGGATATTACCTCTTGTTCAAGGACCATGAAACAAATATTGGGATCATGAAGAGCAAGTTTAGCTCCTTCTTCATTACTATCCGAATCACTTGGTTCGGATTCCTCCCATCCGGCATACATAGCCTTCTTCTTCTTGTACTTCATGTACTTCTCCTTGAGCCTTGGGCAATCCTTAGTGATATGGCCCGGTTCATTGCATTCAAAATATTTTCCTACACGTGAAGAAAATTTGTTGTTAGAACAGGGATTAAACTTTTTATTCATTTTTATGAGTCTAGAAATTCTTCTAGAGAGATGAGCCATTTTTCTAAAAAAATCGACTTCACTATCCGATAACGAAGAGGAGTTATCACTAGCTCCTTTGAGAGCTATGGTCTTCGATTTTGGTGATGGCTCCTCAACTTCCCGTGAGGGCACTTCCTCCTTCTCCTTTCCTTTGAGCTTCTTCTCATGAACCTTGAGCTTGTCGATGAGGCCATCGAGAGGTAGAGTGGTAAGGTCATGAGCTTCTTCTATCGTCGTCGCCTTAGGTTCTCATATCGGAGTCAATGAACAGAGAATCTTGTAGTTCATCTCTTGAATAGTCAATTTCTTGTCAAGACCATGCAATTCATTGATAATGTTAGTGAAGCGAGAAAACATAGCATCAATTAATTCATTTGGAAGCATTTGAAATAACTCATATTCATGCATAAGTCCACTAATCTTGGATTCCTTAACTTGGGGGGTTCCTTCATGTGTAATACATAATTTCACCCATATTTTGTATGCGGTTGCACAAGACCACAAATTAAGGCGTTCATAGCCTTAGCATTGAGATTGGCTTGGTGCCTTTCTCCGTCGGTCATGTTCCCGACTTTGGACTTCTCTACATACTTCTTCTCTATGAGCTCTAAGATGTCAAGATCAATGCAACGAAGATAAATTCCCATTCTTGCCTTCCAATAGGCAAAATTACTACCGGTAAACAGGGGTGGTCTAGTGGTGGTCGATTGTCCTTCCAACATATACACATTCATTGAAGCCTCCATAAGATCTTTTCTCTAAGGTGATTAAACCAAAAACTAATATAGAGATCAAGCTCTGATACCAATTGTTGGACCCTAGAAGGGGGGGGGGGGGATTAGGGTCACAAGGCTATAATTGTGTAATAAAAATTAAGACAAGCAAAACACAATATCCAAAAGCAATCAATATAGAGGAGATAGAGTTAGAAATCGTTATCCTGTGACGCGCGATGTATTAATGAGGTTCGGTCCGCTGACCTACATCCCCGCTCCTCACTCTCAAGGAGAAATCCATTACACAACCCGGTTTGGAAGCCGGAACTTCTTCTACACAGCGATCCCCTTACGATCTCACACTACACAGTTGATCTCACTAGATCACACTCCTACACAATTGATCTTTATAAGATCAAGCTCTCAAAATAGTAGAAATTGGTGTAAAAACCCTCTCTTTACAATGTCCCTATGGCAAAGAGAAGATCACACTAAAGCTGGGATGTGAAACACAAAAACTCAGAAAGAAACAGGTTTGAAAATTAAGCTCTGTAAAAACGTTCTCTGAAATATTTTTGAAAGAGCTGGGACAATGAGGAAGAAGAAGAGTATAGGTTTAAATAGAAAACCACAGCTATTTGAACCCATACCCAAATCCCCCAAAACCTAAAAACAAAACTGTGCTGAGATCGTGTGAAATCGGCGCTGAAAATCTGTACCAGATGACCGTTTAAATTAAGCGGCGGTCGACTGTGACTTTTTCGCGGTCGACCGCGAGACAGCCCAGAAACGCAGAAAAGTCCAAAGACTTCTATGGTCGACCGTGACGGTCGACCGAGGGAAATTCTCGAGCTCACGGTCGACCACGACGGTCGACCGTGAAAGTCTCTGCTGCCCACTGATGAATAAACTCAGGCGTAGTCGACCGTGGCGGTCGACCACAAACTGATACACTCAAAAAACAGGTTTTTGACTCACTTAAAATATTTGTAAAATATTCATGTGACTTCTAAAAATTGTGAAACTTCATAAAATATTTTTAATACTAAAAACAAATTGTTTAGAAAATGAATTTTGCAAATAGGTCCTCATACTTGTGAAAAATAATATTTTATGAAAAACGCTCAAAACTATATGTATGAAAATGTGTGTGATATCCCAATAGCTTCAGATAAAATCTAAACTATTTGCCTACATTTTAGCACTAGAGAGAAAAATAAAAACTAGCTAATATCCTCACGTAGAATATAATTCTTTGAGTCTTGATATAGCTTGAGTTGGATGAAGCTTCTTATTGCATTTGGTGTTCTTGAATGAACGTTGCTTCATCACTATGCCTCCTCCTCCTTTGGATATTATCGTTGTAGCGCATATTCCATCCAATTCTCCATTTGTGGTACTAACATGCTTGATATGTATATTAACTGCTTTATCATTCAATAAGTAATTAGTACCGATAATGGTGGTTGTAAAACATCATCAAAACATAAGAGCTAACAAGAGTGAGGGGTTAGGGGTGTGAAAAATTTTGTAACTCTATTTGGAAAGGAGAGTTACTCTTAATTGAGAAGACCTTCCAATTTTGTAACTTTTTGTTACAATTAATAAAAGAATTTTTTTCACCTCTTCATATTTTTCTTTTCTTCTCTTTGTTTGATAATGAAGATGAAGATGGGATGAAGATGAAGATCAAGAGTGAGGTGTGCTTTCATCTTGAGGCTAGAACCCTCTTGGGTGGTAAATTTCCTCTTTGTTAATATTTTTATCTTTTTATTTTCTTGCTTAAATAGCCAAGAGGCTAGAACCCTCTTACCTTAGATTTATTTCATGCTTATAGAGTAGATTTATTTCCATGTCTTTATTTTCTCGTATTTAATTCTTACAATTTATTTTGTAGTTTAGTTCTTGTAATTTACTTTGTAGTTAAGATTTTATTTTCTTGCACTATTCACCTTAAAGCTAGAACCCTATTAGGATTAGTTTTTATTTTCTTTTATTTTCATATTCTTTGATTCGCCTTGAGGCTAGAACCCTCTAGGGAATTATCTTTTCTTTTGAGGTGGGTTCAATTCTAGATTCCTCATATCTTTAATTGAATTCTTCACTTTTTGCTTTCTTGATTTTCTCTTTTATTCTTGATTTTTCTCTTTTTGGTTTCTTGATTTTATTTCCTTCATCTTTCTTTCTTTCCTATTTGATTGCATTTATTCTTTTATCATATCCATTCTCCATTTCTCTCCTCTCGATCGCGTTTATTTGACATTTGCATATATTCACAATCACTCCTCATATCTCTCCACAATCACATGCTTTCATTACTCCTAATTGTCACGCACACAACATAAGAGTTGATTCTAATAATTTCCTACAAACACCTTCGTCGTGGGGTCGATAACTTTTTATACTATAACTTGATTAATTGTGCACTTGCAATTTTTGGTATATGTTTATACCGCATCAAGTTTTTGGCACCGTTGCTGGGGAAGGTGCTAAGTAGGATTTTATTATTTTGGTTCTTTAACTTGTGTGTTTTCTTGTGAAGGAACTGATTGGTGCTTAAAAATATTGGATTGGAGATCAAGAACTTGAAGAATTGCTTTTGGGTAACTCTTCTTTCTAGTATTTTTAATTCTACCTTTTTAGTTAGCTTCACAAATAAAGACAATTAGGATCTAAAAAAATTATTTTTGTCGATCATAATAAAATCCACCCTCCACTTGGACATTTACTAACAAAGATAATAAATTCAAATAATTTTCCTCCTTCTCATAGTTGTTTGACTGTTAACCCTAATAAAAAAGATTTTTTTACCATCCTTTTTAGTCGCTTTTAATTCATAGGATTGCATTACATATAGTTAGTAGGAATTTACTAAAGTGATTTGAGAATCTTGATTTGGCACACACTTGAAAATATTTTTAAGAGCAAAACCCCATAATCAAGATAAGTTGAGAGATTTATCACCCTTTCCTTAGCCCACAAATCATTAATTTCTCACTACACAAATCTAAGCCTTCTTAAAACTCATTAGACGTTGGCCACTAAGGACTCGAGCTCAATAAGGAACAAAAAATCTCTAAGTGAACGGTTCAACTTTTCTTGGATTAGTTGGTGTCTAAGGCAAAGTTTAGGGGTTGCGTAAAGTGCTCCGCAAGGAATGAGGTACTTAATTAATCTCTGATCACTCTCTAGTACTATCCTTACCTGGCTAACTACCCGGGTAAAACTTTAATCTTTTTACTTTAGGAGTTTTTGGTTAGGAGCTAGTCTAATTGAGTTAGGCTTAACCCTAGAGTTAGAGTAATTGAAAAGTGATTGCTTTTGATTTGTTTTAGTTAGGATTTTCCTTTATTTCTTTTTTCTTCTCATAATCTAAAAAAACTATTTTTCCCTTAAAAAATTATAAAAAGAATTTGTTTTGGTGTATGCGGACGTGGATTAGGGATAATACACATCGATTAATTCACTTTGAACCAATCATAAAAGTAGCGTATCCTAATCCACCCATTCTTCAAGATATGTGCTATCCCACAAGGAATGCAATCCCCTCTTGCATTAGGCTCCCCGAGATAAATGGAATTAACTTTAAGCTTCGACCGTACTATATCAACATGCTTCTAAAATTTCTAGGGAATGAAACTGAAGATGCATATATTTTTATTTCAGAATTTGAGGAAGTATGTATGATGATTAAAATGAGAGAATTAACTAAAGATGCAGTCAAACTTAGATTTATTTCTTTTGCCCTCAAAGACAAAGTAAAAAAATGGCCATACAGCTTACCCATAAATTCTATCACAACTTGGGAGGAATTTATCATTATTTTTCTCAAGAAAATTTTTCCAATTCATAAAACTGTTATCATTTTTCTCAAGAAAATTTTTCCAATTCATAAAACTGTTAAGCTTAGAAATAGCATTCAAAATTTTAAAATTGTCTCAGGGAAGCCATTCTGGAAGTATTTTGATAGATTTAAAGATCTTCTCATCCAATATCATCATCACAGTCTAGGAAAATGGTAATTATGCCAAATCATCTATGAATGATTGGATTATTCTTCAAAGACTTCCTTAGAATCGATGTGCCAAGGGGATTTCATGAAGAAAAATGTTGATGAAGCTTGGGAGTTTTTAGAGAGCCTATCTGAGAAAACCATGCAGTGGGAACATTGTGATGACAGGGTTTCATCAGTTTTCCAACCCAAGTCTAGTGGTCTTTCCTTAGAGTCAAACATAGCATTTGAAGCTAAGATGGCTACAATTATGCGCAGGTTAGAAGCCTTAGAAATCAAAGAAAGAGCCCCAGTTCAAATAAATCAAGTTTTTGCCTCAGGTTGTCATAACTGTCTTGCACCATACCATGTTTCAGAAGAAACAAAAGAATATCCTCTCTTAGGAAATAATCAGCCACTAAGACAGGTTAACGTTGCATTCCAACGTTATGCAAATAATCCATTTTCTTTAACCTACAACCCAGGTTGGAAAAATCACTCAAACTTTGCATGGAATCAGGGAAGCCACTCCGGAACTCAAAACTTTACTCCCTCTTCAAACCAACAATTTCCTAGGGGAAACATAGTTCCTTTCAGTGCTCAACCTAATTTTCAACAACCAAATCTGCCATATCTAAATCAATCTCCTCATCATCAAGCTATAAATCACACTCCGCCAAATTTAGAACATGATAAAAGTCTCAATGTCTTGGAAAATGGTTTGGAAACTATAATTAAGGCCTCTACACAAACCACGAATATATTGACTCAAACATCCAGCACTCTGAATTCCTTCATGCAATCAACGAGACAAATACTCAATTTCAACACTCAAGCCATAACTAGATTAGAATCCCAACTTGGTCAACTAGCTAGTACCGTGAGTGAAAGAGAGAGAGAGGAAATTTTTCGAGTCAACCCGTGGTCAACCCTAAGGACACAGGATGCAATTCATCCTATGAAGCTCAAGTGAATGCAATCCATTCAGTTCGGTCAGGTAAACAGGTCGATATTCAAGTGAGAACACCTCCAAGTCTTGATCCAGAAAAAATTCCATCTCCTTCTGATGAATCTATTCAATAATCACTCCTCTCAGATGGCCAAGAACCCGAACCTGAGCTAATTTTTGATTGATTTAGACCAGTTGCTCACTTTCCAGATAGACTCAGGCCTAGGAAACACTCGCCTCAGGAGGAGAAGATCCAAGAAACATTCAAGTAGGTTAAGATCAACATTCCTCTCTTAGATATAATTGAACAAATTTCATCTTATGCTAAAATTTTAAAAGAATTGTGCACTAAGAAGAGGAGAATAAATTTTCCAAAGAAAGTCTTTTTGGCCACCAATATCAGTGACATGCTCTCAAATCCCATACCTTTGAAACATAAAAATCCAGGTTCCCCCATCATTTCATATGTCATTGGTAATACTCACATTGATAAGGCGCTTTTAGACTTAGGGGCCAGTGTCAATTTGCTTTCATATTTAGTCTACTAGCAATTAGGTCTAGGTGTACTGAAACCAACCCGATACACTTTACAATTAGCTAATAGATCTGTCAAGGTCCCTATGGGTGAGTTAGAGGATGTTCTGATTAAGGTTAGAGATTTTATTTTTTCAGTAGATTTTATAGTCTTGGAAACACAGCCCGTTTCCAATCCTAAAGGATAGACACATGTCATCTTAGGATGACCATTCTTAGCCACTTCTAATGCTCTCATCAACTGTAGAACTGGTTAAATAAAGTCATCATTTAGAAATTTAACTGCTGACCTCAACATTTGTAATCCAGGGGACCAACCAAATAATCAGCCTTTAGAAATAAATTACATTCAGGAAAGATCAGAAGAAGATGAAGAAGAAGAGTCAGATTTGAGTTTTGAGGAAATTTTTTGGTGAGGAGTTGGAGTTTTTAGAAGAAGTAGATCAGGTTTGTCAGAATAAGGAAACTGTGTTAAACATTTGCTGTCTTGAACTGAATTTTGAAGAACTCTTTCTTAATGAACTTAGTTTTTTAGAAAATAAACAACAACCAAATTTTCATACCTAAACCTTGAATCTTGGGGTTGAGAAAGTTGTTAAAGAAGAATTGATTGCTAGAATACAAAACTTCACAAATCAAGAGTCTAAGTTTATTAAGAAATTCAAAATGGATGACACTAATAATACCTACCTCATGTTACTGCATGAATTATTGAACACCCTGGAATATTTGGAATTTAAGCACATCATTGATTTTATTATTTTGAAATTGTTTAAAATATGGGGAAGAATTTTCAGCAGTAAGGTAGGATTTAATGTAGAATATGAGCTTTTCGTGTTGAATCCTTCATTCTACATTCTTTGTTTTGTTTTGTCTCATAGTAATAGAAAGAATTATTTTTTCTCATTTGAGAGTTTCTTGTTCTGTTATAGTAAAAAAAAGAAGAAAAAAAGGAAATGAAAAAAGAAAAAAAAGAGAAAAAAATATATGAAAAAAATTCTGAAAAAAATAAAATTTTGATTTTATTCTCCTCACACCAAATGTAATTATAAATTTTTTTATCATCTAGGTCAGCCAACCAAATGTAAGTGTTTTAGTTCTTATCTACTTTACTTTATGCATCATAAAGTTTGTATTGAGGACAATGTAAAATTTAGGTGTGGGGGTGGGAAGTAGCTATTTTTCCCTCTTTATTTTACCTTTTAGTTGCCTTTTTTTGCCATAATTTTTTTCTTCTTTCTTCTTCTTTCTCTTCTTTCCTTTTAAAAAAATCATAAAAATATTGTTACTTGCCAAATTAATAGAGTTAAGTAATAATTGATATATTTGATAAATTTTAAAATTTCTAATCCTTAGTTAGTGATATACTCAAGTTCACCTTTTATGATAACACTAAATAAATTTCTTAAGAAATGATTTTCAAAGTAGTATACTTCACTTAAGTCTTAATTTAGACTTTTAATTAAAATAATGAAATTGTTACATGCTTAATTTAGAGTTGAAAATAATTTTTTAAGTTGTCTTGATCTACATATTTTTCAGATATACACATATATGTATTAAAAATAAATAAATAAACTAACTTTGCCAAAGAAGAGTGTGGAAAATGGGCATCAAAAATATAAAAAAACTCTTAATTCAAGGTGATTCTATCTTATAAAGCCTAAGTTGAGCGAGTAATTAAGCCCAATGAGTATTTTTATACTTAATGACCTAAGCCAAAAACTCGTTAAATGGTTATTTAGAAAGCCCGTTAAAGTAGAAAAAAATCACCAAGGAAGAAATAGTGAAAACAATTTGCTAACAAATGTTATATATATAGTTAGATTTGTATATATGGTCTTGAAAAATATTTTTGATCAAGCAACATAAAAATTATTTAAACAAAGAGTTAGCATATTCTTTCAAAACTTTTAAATTAAATTTCTAAGTTTGGTTTGGTTTTGTATTGCTATAATGAGAAGATTTTCTACGAAATTTACCTTAGAGTTATATATAAAAACGTTTTCTTGAGTAATAACTAGCTTTAATTAGATTTTCTAAAATTATCAAGTAAATTTAGTTATTTACCGACTTCTTTAAATTGGCAAGTTAATCAAATTTTATGGGTATATTCACTGTAAACCCTTACGAGACTACACCTCGTCCACTAGGGTAACCTAGGGGTTTAAAGGCTTGTTGTATGCGGTAAATACAACCGCGATTCCTGCGAAAATGAGTTAGAATTTTTCTTTCTTTGCTAGAGGACTAGCAAAAGTTTAGGTATGGGGTATTTAATAATCATATTTTTATTATAATTTTATACCCTTATTATCTATTTTATATGAATAAATATACCACTAATAATTATTTTTATCTTTAATTGCAGGTTAATGAAGAAATAATGAATAAAAGCCCAAAAGACACCAACTTCCTCATTTTGTAACCTTTTTATTAAAACCCAGAATCAAGCCGAGTAGCCTATAGAAGCCGGAGAAAATAAAAAATCCAATATGAAAAGAAATCATATTTAAAATGGTTGACCACAAAGAAACGATGATATCTCCCAATCCGAAAGGCGGAATTTAACATATAATATATGAAAATCGCCTATCTTGATGAGACGAAGCTATCTGTGAAATTAGAATTTGAATATAGTAGGCATCGATGGCAGCATCGATGGGAGCATCGATGATGGCATTGAAATTAGCATCGATGCCTGCATCGATGCCAGTTTACTTAGCGCAAGTCAATGGCTGATTTTACTTGTCTTAAGGCTCAAGTTTGATCCAATGGTTTTTATTCACTGATGTTTACTATAAATAAGAGTAGAGAGTGAAGGGTTGGGGTGTAAAAATTTTGTAACTCTATTTGGAGAGGGGGGTTACTCTTAATTGAGAAGACCTTCCAATTTTGTAACTTTTTATTACAATTAATAAAAGAATTTTTTGCACCTCTTCATATTTTTCTTTTCTTCTCTTTGTTTGATGATGAAGATGAAGATAGAATGAAGATGAAGATCAAGAGTGAGGTTTGCTTTCATCGAGGCTAGAACCCTCTTGGGTGGTAAATTTCCTCTTTGCTAATATTTTTATCTTTTTATTTTCTTGCTTAAATAGCCAAGAGGCTAGAACCCTCTTGTCTTAGATTTATTTCATACTTATAGAGTAGATTTATTTCCATGTCTTTATTTTCTCGTATTTAATTCTTGTAATTTATTTTATAGTTTAGTTCTTGAAATTTACTTTGTAGTTTAGATTTATATTTTATTGCACTATTCACCTTGAGGCTAGAACCCTCTTGGGATTAGTTTTTATTTTTCTTTATTTTCATTTTATTTGATTCGCCTTGAGGCTAGAACCCTCTAGGGAATTGCCCTTTTTCTTTAGATGTGTAATTAATACTTATAGGAATTTTAGAAATTGTATGAAAATTGTTTTATTTCTTTTATAATTTGTTAGTCATTCTTTTATGATTAAAATGTTCATGTTTAGGATAATCAACTAAAGAACTAATTGGTAGAAGTAATTCTAGAATTACTATTTAATTGTTATTATTTTCATACGTAAAATTTTGCTTGGATGATAATTTGATAGGTTATACTTTCCTTGAATTGTTTGATAATCTATACTTAACAAATCTAAAGTAGAATATGATAAAAAGAGAATGATTCATACTTTATAATTGAGATTAGTTAGTGGATTCAATTCTAGATTCCTTATATCTTTAATTGAATTCTCCACCTTTTGCTTTCTTGATTTTCTCTTTTATTCTTGATTTTTCTCTTTTTGGTTTTTTCATTTTATTTCCTTCATCTTTCTTTCTTTCCTATTTGATTGCATTTATTCTTTTATCATATCCATTCTCCATTTCTCTCCTCTCGATCGCATTTATTTGACATTTGCATATATTCACAATCACTCCTCATATCTCTCCACAATCACATGCTTTCATCACTCTTAATTGTCACGCACATAACATAATAACTGATTTTAATAATTTCCTACAAACACCTTCCTCATGTGATCGATAATTTTTTATACTATAACTTGATTAGTTGTGCACTTGCAACTTTTGGTACATGATTATACCGCATCAAGTTTTTGGTACATTCCTTTCCTCTTGTGTTCATAACCCAAGGGCCTTGAGCTTTGATGATAGGGGTCATATCCCTAGACTCTTAGGTATCAAGAGTATTTGAGTACCAAAACAAGTTTTATTCTTTAAGAACTATTTTTTTAAATTTTTAATTTTTTTGTTTTGCTCTTATAGATGATTTTTATTTGAGATTTTTGCCAATAATTGTTTAAAATCTTTAAAAGAAAGTATTTGTTGTTGATAAATTAAAATGTTCTTTGAGTTTTTCAAATCCATAGTTCATGATTTTCATATGATTTGTATTCTCGGTTTGAACTATATAGTTTTTAATTTAGTTTGGTGTGAGAAATGTGTTTGTGCCTATGAGTTCATTATAAAACACTTGTATGATGATATTTATGTGTTTATGCTTATAGAAATGTGTTTGTGCCTATGAGTTCATTATAAAACACTTGTATGATGATATTTATGTGTTTATGCTTATAGATCATCTATTTGTGCTTTATAATGAATATAAAACACTTGTATGATGATATTTATGTGTTTATGCTTATAGATCATCTATTTGTGCTTTATAATGAATTCTTTATGATGATTGATCAAATTTCACAAAGAATATTCTTTCCTAGTGGCATTAGGGTCTAACCTAGTGGCATTAGGGTCTAAACAATTGGTTCTCTTTATTGATCAATCATGTTTTTTTTTAGTTTTCATATGAGAGGTTTTTATGTTTTAGACTATTATGACACCTTATTTTCATGATACATGTATATGTGATCACTTAGTCTATCTTTGTATGTGAGTTGTGTTTAGCATATTTTACATTTATACTTGCTCACATGTTTGTTATGATCTTTATTGCATATTTTCTATATGGCTTTTTGATAGGGGGAGTCTTTCCCATATTTTTGTTTATACTCACTTGTGCTTTTTGTTAGAGGGAGCTTTCTGTAAAACCCCGTAAATTTGAATATTTTATGATAAATAATGATAAATATGTTATATGGTGAAAAATATTTGAATATTTTATGATAAATAATGATAAATATGTTATATGGTGAAAAATAATATATTTTGATGTTTGGATATGATATGTTATATGGTGAAAAATAATATATTTTGATGTTTGGATATGATAAAAATTGATTTAAGATCAATTTAATGTATATTTGTGAAAATATGAGTGCAAATGCACAAAATATGCATAAAGGCCAAAAGAGTGAAAATCTGGGAATAATGACCAGTTATGAATATTTATATTTTACACACCGATGCAGTTAGAATTTGGAAAAGTGTAAAAGACAAAAGTTGTAGGTATCTTCAACATGTTTCCAACAAGTCTTAGATCACCTCATTATGATGTCGGATGAGAAAGTTATAGCCAAAATACCAAAGGGATATTTTCCTAGTCAGACTAGGTTTCCTGGTTCGGGTCTAACAGGTTTGTTTCGGGTTTGCCTCTATAAATACCTATATTTTTCACGAAAATTTCTTTCTTTTACCATATCTAAGAACCCGAATAGTCACTAAACCCCCATAAATCCTATTTTGAATTCTTGGAGAAGATTGGAGGCTTTCAAGTTGGGTTTTTGTTGATTTTTGGCTTTTGGAGTGGAGATCTCCTTCGACGTTGCTTCTAACAAGTTTTCCTACAACGCCAGGCGAGTATCATCTCTACTAATCACTCTCCCAATTTTTAAAATATTTTTGAAGAGTTTTTAATGAGTTTTATAGAGCCTAATCAATTAATTTGTGTATAAAAATTAGATCTTTTGTATATATGTATAAAGACTAGGTCTTTTCATGTTAAAGAGATTAAGCACGAATTTACAGAAGTATTTTAAGATCTAAAAATAATTTAAAATATTGTTTATCTGAATTTAGATGTCTTATTCTTCGTTTTAAAGTTTTGTGCATGATTGAAAGTTTACATATGACTTCTTGTGCAAATAATCATGCTTGTTATGTTCTGCTGAAAATCTGCTGCACATATATACTATTAAACTAGAAATTTGAAATAACAAATGAAACCTAAATTGAACCAAACTAATGCCAATTGAAAGATATGTGAATCTAGTTTTCAAAACAGAAAACCATACCTAAAGATAGTTTTCCTAATGAAAGATATGCTCAATTTACTGATGATATGTTCTGCAGAAAATCTGCTGCACAAATAAAATGTTTGACTGGAAATTAAAAATATCATATCAACTCCAAACTGAACCAAATCAGTGTCAAATGATAGCTATGTGAATCTAGTTTTCAAAACGAAAAACTATTCTTAAAAAGAGTTTGTCCAGAGAAAGATATTCTCAATTTACTAATAATATGTTCTGTAGAAAACTGCAGATGTGCTGATTTGAAATAAATTGATATATTACGTAAAGGTTTCTTGAGTTTCGCTCTTGTTTGTTATTTTTGAGAGAGTTTCTCGATCTTGTACTGTTATATTATAATGATTAAGAGTTGTTTAATACCTAGGATGATGGTGAACTTCAGATGTGGACACGCACACCAAGATTTGTGCATGTATGCTATATTGTGTTAGATTAACACACTTTTGACACGAGTTAAATTGATAAACACATATGAATAATGATGTTCTATACGTATCCAGAAATAGAAAGATGAAACCTATTTGTCGCAGAACGATTGAGTAAGAGTATTACGATAGTATCGTTATTACACGTATCCGGAAATAGGAAGATGAAACCTATTTGCCGCAGAACGATTGAGTAAGAGTATTACAATAGTATCATTATTACATGTATCCGGAATAAGAAAATAATAAACCATATTGCCACAGAACGATTGAGTAAGAGTATTACAACAGTATCGTTATTATATGTATCCGGAATAGGAAAATAATAAACCCTATTGCCGCAGAGCGATTGAGTAAGGAGCATTATAAAAGTATCGCTATAGTACAAGATGATGCACACATAGATAATTGATCAGTTAAAAGTTTTACTTTCCAGATAGATTGCCCGCGAGTAGGGTATTTCCTTTGAGAATTTGATACACCCGTTATGGACGACAGATATATTTGTTTTAGCTTAGTTGGTATCCTCTTATATTAGAGCAGGTCACTCGGATGTAATTCGAGATGAGATGATTATTCTTTATGTTGGAGATTAGAGTATTTATCATTGATTATTTGTTTTTCATTCATAGAGAGTTATATGAATTATTTTATATATGTATGTACTGACTCTATTTTCTTATATACTCCTACCCCTTCCCCTGTGGAGAGGTAGTGATGATCTCGCTAGCGCTTTGACGCTCGTTGTTTTCCCCCCTTTCAGGCAGCGAGTCTGGCGCACGGAGAGTCGCAGGTTGATGGGACTTCTTAGTTGTCCATTTAGTTATGTAAAACCCCGAAAATTTCTATAGTATATATATATATATATATATGTGTGTGTGTGAATTATTAATAATAAATAATTCCCTTGTGGTGAATAACCATATAAATATAAGATATATATGTTTATCAAGGTTTGGGAACCCAACGGGTATATATTTTTTTATGCTTCTTCTGTGTATATCCAGTGTCGTCCTATTTCTTTTATTTCTATTTTTTTTACCTGTCTGTACCTTCACCTATTTATTATTTCCACTAGAGAGATGTGATTGTGATGGTGAAACATGTCGTAGCATGGTGTTTGGTGCTTGGCAGGTTTGACAATCTATACCAACTCAACCCAGGAGAGATCTCCTCAGCCCCAAACGTAAACCCTAGCCCCCCTCTCTTCTTCCTCAAAACCCTAACCTGGTTTTGGTGATCTGGGAGCAGATTAGGAGATTTTCAGCGGGATCTGGGATTTCCAGCAAAGGGATCAACCTATTTCAGATCTAGGGCTTCCCTCAGCACCCAAGGCGAGTAACTTCTCGCCCAACCCCCACCCCTTTTGATTTAAACGTCAAGATCTGAGTTTTATTGGATTTATGGAGCCAAATTCGTATTTTTGTTTAGCTAACAGTTTACTATATCATAGAATATGGATTTGGGGCTTTATATGTTGTAAAAAAACTCACCCATGCTCTGTTAAAGAAGATCTAGATCTGAGTTTTTGCCTAAAAGAGTTTAAAACATCGTTACAGCTATTAAAATGATTTGGATTAACCTCTCATGAAATTTAAAATCTTGGAAATATAGATTTTTAAGCTTTGGAAGTGGTTTTGTATCTTCAGTATGTTTCCAATTTATTTAAGACTCATGTATCGCAAGATTTTTTTTT
>NC_033799.1:40911339-40969959 GCF_001876935.1 Asparagus officinalis | reverse complement strand
TTTACGGTTTTGTTTTGGTCCTATTGGGTTTCGGGTCGGGTTAGGGTTTTAGTATATATTCTATTTCAACCCAGGAGAGCCTCCCCCTTCAGCCCAAACGTAAAACCCTAGCCCCATTCCTCTTTTCTCAAAACCCTAGCTGGACCTGGTGATTTGGGGAGTTTGGAGGAGTTCCAGGGGATTTTTCGCGGATTTGAGCAAAGGAGGATCATCTCCAGAGCAGTTGTCAGCATCTAAGGCGAGTATCATCTCGCCCAATCCCTCACCCCTGTTTTCTATGATTTTCTGTTGGATTTTTATGAGTTTTAACGAGCCAAAATGGTATTTTTGTATAACAATAAACTCTCTATGATATGGTTAACAAGAATCAAGGGTTTCAGAATAAAAGTTTACAAATTTTTCTGTTCAGTAAAGATCTAGATCTGGGTTTTTCTAAAAAAAAGAGTTAAACCACGTTTTATTGTTATTAAAAGATTTTCAATTTGTTTCTCATGTATTTAGAACATTGAAAATGTAGATTTCAAGCTTGGGTTTAGTTGTTTATCTTCAGTATGATTTTTGAATCATTAAAACTCTTATTATCAAAGAATGTCCGCGATGCGCGGCGATCGACCGTGAGGGTTTCTGCTGCATAGTGAGATTCGGCTCTGAGTGCGGTCGACCGGGGTGGTCGACCGCCACACAGTTTTAAGCACAGAACTGTTCTGTAAAATTTTTCTTCTTGTTCGAGTGTTTGCCTCGATCATCTGGCATTTGTTTTTAGTCTTATTATGTATCCATGCATGATAGATGACCTGAGGGTATCAAATGTGGATATACATGCTGATTTGATTGTGAATTGATATAGGTAGATTTCACTATGTACCTCAGCGATATTTTCACCTTTTCACTGTCCTCGTGTTGGACTAAAATCCACAGTCCTCGTGTTGGACAAACATTACCTCTTAGTCCTCATGCTGGACATGCATAGCTATTCTAATCCTCGTACTGGATATGCATTACCATCCGGTCCATGCGTTGGACAACGGTCACATCCGGTCCATGTTTTGGATAACGGTTATATTCGGTTCATGAGTTATGAACGTCCTCGTGTTGGACTGTGATTTATAGAAGTCCTTGAGATTGGACTGTGAGTGATGAAAGTCCTTGTGTTGGACTGTGATTTATAGAAGTCCTCGTGTTGGACTATAAATTCATTCCAGACCTCGTGTTGGACATTTGACACTTATTTTATGAGTTTGGAAACTACGACATGATGTTGATATGGCACTTATGTAAATAATAACATGATATTCATGTTAGCTATGGTATGGCACTGTATACTGTTCTGAGATTTGCTGTATTTCTTTTATTATTGTTTCTGTACTAGAACCTCGGGTTTGGTGTTTAGAGATTTACAATTTGAGATACAAGGTATATATATGAGGGTTTCCTTGTTTGGATTATTTCGCTCGACGTACCTATGCTCGTGTTGTAAATTTCTAAATACTAAAACCCTCTTTAGTAGGATCAATGATTTTAGATCTATTATATATTATCTGTATTTTCATATACAACGAGCCCTTTTCCCTTGGGGTTGGTTGTGATGTTACTCGCTAGCGCTTTGACGCTCGTTGTCCCTCCCCCTTTCAGGTCACGAGCCAGGAGCACGGAGAGCCGCAGGTTGATAGCGGACCACTTTAGTGTTCAGCTTTATTTTCTAGTTATGTATTATTTTCTTTGGGCTCCACTGTAGTGAGGTTAGACATTTGAGGGTATTATTCTAGAAGTTGTAAAGGCTGTGTGCCTTATTTCCTTTTGTCAGACATTTGTATTTGAGACTTGTTCAGTATTCCAGATTTTCTACTCAGATCTTGACTATGTATTTCTGTGTTGTTGGATGATGAGATATTTATGTGACTATTATCATTTCATCAGTATTCCCTGTATTATCTTTTACCTGTTTTGTACCTACACCAGTTGTTGACCCTACTAGATAGATGTTAATTGTGATGGTGAAACATGTTATTGCACGGTGTGGTGCATAGCAGGTTTGACATTCTTGGTTTCACCTCGGACTACAGCCTTGTGTGAACCCAGGGGCGTCACAAGTTACTTATCATATTTTGTAGTTATTGCAGAACTCCACATGTAGTTGATAAATTTCAGAATCTAGATTGGTATTTTGTTTCATAGAGTTGAGAGCTATTGTGAGACTTTGTTTACGTGACTCATTGTATTTGAGATTCAGTTCAGACTCAGAGATATGTCTATTTTATTCCAGTTGGGCTCATTATTGATTTTTCTTATGCTTCTTCTGTGTATATCCAGTGTTATCCTATTTTTATTTTTACCTGTCTGTACCTTCACCTATTTATTGTTTCCACTAGAGAGATAGTGATTGTGATGGTGAAACTTGTCATAGCATGGTGGTTGGTGCTTGGCAGATTTGACAATCCGGGTTTCACCTGGGACTGCAGCCTTGTGTGAACCCTGGGGCGTCACACTTTCGCTCTCTTCATATTGTTTATCCCCATTTTCTAACTCTTTTATCTAGTAATTTATTACTGATTTTTATATTTATATCATTGCTAGTTTATTACTTGAGTTAGATTTTATTGGAACTTATTTTATCACACACACCCTTATTTGAGCTTTTAGCATTTCATACATTATATATTGGGTTGTAGGATTGTGATATTGTGAGAGTGAGCTTACATTGAGTCTCATCTATTATAGAGAATAAATCTTGTATTTGAGTATTATTGTGAGTTACATATTGTATTATACTTATACACCGAGAGGAGTGGTTTGTAAGAGACGGGGTCGATTTCAAGAGGAGTGACGTCGGTTGTAAAGCCTAGAGAGGTCGTAAATCCGAGCATTTGAGGAAGAGGACACGAGCTAGGCCAACACTTAGAGGATGTAGAGTGTGTTTACTTTGTGTGTGTTATAAACGTTTATCGGTAAGCGTTAAAAATTGATTTTGAATGTTTTTTCGTGATCGTTGAAAACTCATTTGTGATAGTGGATTCTCCCCGAGAGTGGGGAGCAGAGACGTAGGTCGGAAGGACCAAACTCCGTGATCATTTCTTATGTGTTTGGTTTGCTCTTTGTGTCCACTATTTGTTTATATTGTTTCATGTTCATTTTGCCCTTTGCATATATATCCTTGCTATAATTCATTGAATATTCATCATGCTAGGATATATTTATTGATAAGTTTTTAAATGGTATAAAATCGGAATTAGATTAGCATTGACCCTATTCACCCTCCACTCGGGTGCTAACACCCCTGCCATGGCTCTCTCACAAGTGTTGGACCCTAGAGGGGGGTGATTAGGGTCAAGAGGCTCTAATATGCAATAAAAATTAAATACAAGCAAACCACAAACTAGAAATGCAATCAAAGTAAGAGAGATAGAGTTAGAAATCGTTATCCTTGATGCGCGATGTGTTAACGAGGTTCGGCCCGCTGACCTACGTCCCTGCTCCCCACTCTCGAGGAGAAATCCACTACACACCCGGTTTGGAAGCCGGAACTTCGTCTACACAGTGATCCCACACGATCTCTCGCTACACAGTTTGATCTCAACAGATCACACTCCCTCACAGTTGATCTACACAAGATCTCACTCACACAGCAGAAGAAAAGATGCAAGACTCTCTCTTTACACAGCCCCTATGGCAAAGAGAAAGATTACTGAAGCTGGGAAGTGAATCACACACAAAAACCACAGAGAAAACAGATTTGAAAATTCTCTCAGGAAGACAGCACAGTCTCTCTGGTTTTTGCAAACGTTGGGGCAACTGAAGAAGAAGAGGTCTAGGGTTTAAATAGAAGAAATCAATTAATTTAAAAATAAAAACCAATCTTCTAAAATAGGAAAATAATCTCCTTTTCAGACCCTTAGCTCAGACTGTGCCAAACACGATTAAGTGTAAGCACAGTGTTCTAGGCAAATGACCGTTTTTAAAAAAGTCGCGGCTGACCGAAGAGAATTTCGGTTGACCGAAGGAAATTCCGGTCGCCCGAAAAATTACGTCGGTCGACCGACCGAAAATTTCACTACAACAGACATGTCTTTTAGCGACCAACTTTTTTGTGAGAAAATTATTTTCCTCAACAAATATCACTTTCGACGAGGAAAATATTGTTTCCTCGGTAAATATCAGTAGGTCTTCTACGAAGAATATATTTTCCTCACAGTAGACCACCTGCTACGATGAAAATTTTAGTTCCTCACTAAAGATGATCATGATTTGGTCTCCTAACTAGTTATTTTATTAGCGAGGAAATATAAGATTTTGGTGATGAAATTTTTCATAGCGAAATGCACATTTAACGAGGAAATAATTATTTCATTACTGTTCTTTTGGTGGAAAATAGAGGAAAACCCACCAAATGTAACAGCGATAAAGTATGATTTCCTCGCTGAAGATCCATAATATGCGAGGAACCGTTTCCTCATCAAAAGAATCAATTAGCGAGGAAATAATAGTTTTCTCATTATTGGTTTGGCGGGAACAAAAACCCGCCGATTTTAATGGTGACAAATTTAAGTCTTCCTCACTAAAAGTTTTTGTTTTTACGAGGAACCGTTTCCTCGTTAAAAGAACCTATTAGCGAGGAAATTATAGTTTCCTCACTATTAATTTGGCAGAAAAATTTGCAACACCTGCAAAATTTATTGACGACAAATTAAAGGTTTCCTCACTAATTTTTTTGTTTTACGAGGAACTGTTTCCTCGTTAAAAAAACTAATTAGCGAGGAAATAATAGTTTCATCATTATTAGTTTGGCAGAAAAATGTGCAAAACCCACCAATTTCAATAGCAACAAATTTAAGGCTTCCTCGCTAAAGAACTGTTTCCTCGTTAAAAAAACTAATTAGCGAGGAAATAATAGTTTCATCATTATTAGTTTGGCAGAAAAATGTGCAAAACCCACCAATTTCAATAGCAACAAATTTAAGGCTTCCTCGCAAAAAGTTTTTGTTTTACGAGGAACTATTTTGTCGTCAAAAAGAACCTATTAGCGAGGAAATTATAGTTTCCTCATTATTAATTTGGCGGAAAAATATGCAACACCCGCATAATTCATTGACGATAAATTGAAGGTTTCCTCACTAATTTTTTTTGTTTTACGAGGAACCCTTTCCTCGTTAAAAGAATCAATTAGCGAGGAAATAATAGTTTCCTCATTATTAGTTTGGCGGAAAAATGTGCAAAACGCGCCAAATTCAATGGCAACAAATTTAAGGCTTCATCGCTAAAAGATTTTGTTTTGCGAGAAATCATTTCCTTGTTAAAAAACTAATTAGCGAGGAAATAATAATATCCTCATTATTCGTTAGCGAAAATTTTGGTTGGAATTTGAGTAAAAAGTAGGCGGGTACTCAAAGAAAAGAGCAAGTCTCTAATATCAATGGCCTAACAAATGTCCATATACAAGTCAACAATCGTGTGCCAATTTAGATTTTTTTAAATAAATGTCCAGCGCGAGGTAAAGCTCCAGTATGGATAGAAATAAGGATTCGGTTTGTCTGGTTGATGGTTCCTTTTTGCAGGTTTTTACACAATTCACATAAAGATTAACAACCAATTAATATTTATTCAGGTTCAAAGGGATCCTAATGATAAAGGATTGCTCACAAATCTGATAAGATTTAAACAATTTGCGATTTTTGAATATACATTTATTTCAGACTGAAATTAGATTATGTTAATAGATAATATTGACTTCTGAAAATAGATTAAACCAAACGTTCAATGAAATCTCTTATTCCTATTTGGCATAATGTTTAAGGTATATGGTGACCATGCTTCGATATCAATGGAGAATCCTATGTGTGGGTGTGTGTGTACAATCTTACTAGCATTATAATGGTTCAACACCGACGAATCAAGTAGGGACGAAAGGAGAAGAATGATACGGTATGATTACAATCTTACTAGCATTAATACAAGATCTACGTGGTATGATGATGAACCATTCATACTTGCTATGGAAGCCCAACAAGTGTTTTATCTTGATGACTGTAAGTTGGGTTCACCCCGGAAAGTTGTACAAAAGGTGCAATTGAGAAACGTGTGGGATGTTCCGGAGGTCGATGATACTGAAGAAGAAGATGATCCGGAAGATGGTGATGAAGAACCAATCATTTCAAGTGATGATGAGGATAGTGATTAGTTTATATCATAATTTTACTGTTATTTTTTTGATTTGTGAGGGATGTTTTAGTTTGACATATGATAGAAAATCTTGTCATTATAAATCAGTCATATTATTAATTACTTTAGTATGATTTCTAGGTCTTGTTTCCTCTATTAGAAAGTTATAGTTTTGTTTTTAGTTGTATAAGTAATACTACCACTATTTGATAATGATTAGAATCCGTGTATTGCATGTATTACATAGAATCACTTATTGTATTGTTTATTCATCTTGAGATTCAAATAGATGAATGTTACATTCTTTTGCATTTGACCATTCTAATTGTTTGATAATAAACAGTGAGAAGATGTACCCATTAGTAGAAAAATGACCAAACTACACAGAATTGAGTTCCGTCTAGTTTGAGGCAACCTAGACGTAAGGTTGTTCCGTCTAATTTGAGGCATTCTAGACAGAAATTTCTGTCTAGAATGCCTCAAATTAGACGGAACAACCTTACGTCTAGGTTGCCTCAAACTAGACGGAACTCAATTCTGTGTAGTTTGGTCATTTTTCTACTAATGGGTACATCTTCTCTCTGTTTATTATCAAACAATTAGAATGGTCAAATGCAAAAGAATGTAACATTCATCTATTTGAATCTCAAGATGAATAAACAATACAATAAGTGATTCTATGTAATACATGCAATACACGGATTCTAATCATTATCAAATAGTGGTAGTATTACTTATACAACTAAAAACAAAACTATAACTTTCTAATAGAGGAAACAAGACCTAGAAATCATACTAAAGTAATTAATAATATGACTGATTTATAATGACAAGATTTTCTATCATATGTCAAACTAAAACATCCCTCACAAATCAAAAAAATAACAGTAAAATTATGATATAAACTAATCACTATCCTCATCATCACTTGAAATGATTGGTTCTTCATCACCATCTTCCGGATCATCTTCTTCTTCAGTATCATCGACCTCCGGAACATCCCACACGTTTCTCAATTGCACCTTTTGTACAACTTTCCGGGGTGAACCCAACTTACAGTCATCAAGATAAAACACTTGTTGGGCTTCCATAGCAAGTATGAATGGTTCATCATCATACCACGTAGATCTTGTATTAATGCTAGTAAGATTGTAATCATACCGTATCATTCTTCTCCTTTCGTCCCTACTTGATTCGTCGGTGTTGAACCATTATAATGCTAGTAAGATTGTACACACACACCCACACATAGGATTCTCCATTGATATCGAAGCATGGTCACCATATACCTTAAACATTATGCCAAATAGGAATAAGAGATTTCATTGAACGTTTGGTTTAATCTATTTTCAGAAGTCAATATTATCTATTAACATAATCTAATTTCAGTCTGAAATAAATGTATATTCAAAAATCGCAAATTGTTTAAATCTTATCAGATTTGTGAGCAATCCTTTATCATTAGGATCCCTTTGAACCTGAATAAATATTAATTGGTTGTTAATCTTTATGTGAATTGTGTAAAAACCTGCAAAAAGGAACCATCAACCAGACAAACCGAATCCTTATTTCTATCCATACTGGAGCTTTACCTCGCGCTGGACATTTATTTAAAAAAATCTAAATTGGCACACGATTGTTGACTTGTATATGGACATTTGTTAGGCCATTGATATTAGAGACTTGCTCTTTTCTTTGAGTACCCGCCTACTTTTTACTCAAATTCCAACCAAAATTTTCGCTAACGAATAATGAGGATATTATTATTTCCTCGCTAATTGGTTTTTTAACAAGGAAATGATTTCTCGCAAAACAAAATCTTTTAGCGATGAAGCCTTAAATTTGTTGCCATTGAATTTGGCGCGTTTTGCACATTTTTCCGCCAAACTAATAATGAGGAAACTATTATTTCCTCGCTAATTGATTCTTTTAACGAGGAAAGGGTTCCTCGTAAAACAAAAAAAATTAGTGAGGAAACCTTCAATTTATCGTCAATGAATTATGCGGGTGTTGCATATTTTTCCGCCAAATTAATAATGAGGAAACTATAATTTCCTCGCTAATAGGTTCTTTTTGACGACAAAATAGTTCCTCGTAAAACAAAAACTTTTGCGAGGAAGCCTTAAATTTGTTGCTATTGAAATTGGTGGGTTTTGCACATTTTTCTGCCAAACTAATAATGATGAAACTATTATTTCCTCGCTAATTAGTTTTTTTAACGAGGAAACAGTTCCTCGTAAAACAAAAAAATTAGTGAGGAAACCTTTAATTTGTCGTCAATAAATTTTGCAGGTGTTGCAAATTTTTCTGCCAAATTAATAGTGAGGAAACTATAATTTCCTCGCTAATAGGTTCTTTTGCTTGTTGAATCTTTTTGATGATGTTAGTTAGAGTAGTTTTCCTCTATCTCACATTCAATTTCAGCTATAGGCTCAGAACCTCCTCCTTCGTGAAAACATCGATTTTGCTTATTAGCAAAATCATAATGCTATGTTTTGATAAATCAAAGTAAAAGGAATTGTAATTTTAATAGGATACCTACCAAGTGTTTGTGAATGTTTTGCATATAAGCCTTGTACTAATCATCAACTTTCTCATTACTTGTTCTCCCTAAATTAAAAAAATACGAAAGATAAATGTGTTCATGAAAGTAGACAAAATGAAAGAAAATTATGGTGTTATGGAAGGGGGGAAAGTTATGTGATGAAACTTGCCTCTGTTAGTGCCTCTTTTAGTTGAGGACACAAGAATTCATCACAAAAAAATTACATTATTTTTGTGATGAATTCTTATCTCAAATAATGGGCCTACGCCGTCAAATAATGAGACTGTAAAAGTCATAACATATATCACTCATAATATATATTACTTTTTTATTTTATCGAAAAGACAAAAACAGGGACATATTGATTAGCCATAGAGTCTAAACAAAGGCATACAGGGAATACCTTCACAATTTGAGGGATACTTGTTCAAGTTTCTTGCTCTTTCACTATTGTCAATGTTCTCTTCGTCTATATCTAGTTGAAGATGACTATACGCAAAAAAAAAAAATTGAAATTATAGATTCAAAAACATTGTTATATGCATAATCTCTATGAAGAAATTTTCAAAATAGCCCCAAACCAATCTTTTTTAAAAAAATCGACCCATTTTGGTTTTTATTACATAAATCGACCCACTTTCTAGCCACGTCAGCACCCTGACCAGAAAGTGGGTCGATTTTTTTTTAAATGCGTTTCTAATTAGAACCTTGTTTTTTATTTCTCCTCATTCGACACTAGATTGAACTTTTGATTATTATTAGAGTTTGAAGACAAAAATATAGAATCAAGACTAATGATTGAACATTAAAACTTGCTTTGTTGCTCATGCAATGAATTATTTGGGGAACTAATTTCTCGTTAATCCCTCTTACAGTCACTTGAGCCTTGTGAGACAAAGAATGCTGTTAACATAGTGGACTACAGAAAAAGAACTGATGAGCGGGCCCTTGAGAAATAGGAAGAAGATTACTTCAACGAGGACAAGTTTGTCCTGGGGTCCCAACTTCTCTTATGTAAATAATATCCCTTAATATAGGTGCTCATATGTTTTTTTTGGCCAGCAATGAAGAAACCTCTGCTTCTGCTCATACTCAGAACCATGGTGCATCCCCAAATTTGCCTAATGGAACTAAAGTTGCACACCCAAATTTGGCAAGCGATGAAGAATTTGCAAATGTTGTCTGGATAAAAAGCTAAATATCCATATTTGATAAAACAAATCCGAGGTAGGATCAAATTCAGATACTAATCGGAAGATATTATTTATGATGATGATATTTTGAAGGTAAAATGGGGTCAATCTTCATGTTGAAGTGTGATACAATCAGAAAGCTCTTAGTGCAATGCAAGCTAAATAATGGATACCTAATTTATATGTAGCAATACATACATTTATACGGGTATGCATTGGCATATTTGGGTATCGGTTGCAACATATCACATGGTTTAGCGCTATCTATACCTATACACATGCTTTCAGCAGAGAGGATGTAAATCCATATTTGTCAAGATTGAGTATGAAGTTGAAGTTGGATCAGATTATTTGTTCCCATTGCATGAGTGGTTGGATAATAGTTAAAACTTGAACTATCAGGTGTTTGTTCACTGGAGGATGTACTCATCGTTGAAGTTCCATGTAGAGGTTGCTCCAACTTTTAACATTTGAATGTTCTCTATATAAATCAGTAAACCAGTTTGACCATTAGTTATGTCTTCCACCAAATTCCTTTTATTAGGCTTTTATTTTTTCAGTTTTCTATTTCTCCCGAACTTATTACCCTTATCATGCAGCCATGATAGGACCACCGTCCTCCATTAAGATGCAGTGCTCCTCGGAAGTTGAAAAGCATGTGGAAAATGGAAGAAGATTGAAAAAGCAAATGTGGAGAACTTGATAAAAAGAATGCATGTTAGTGATGATTTGTTTTGCTAAAGGCATTATATTGGTTGCTTTGATTTGTTATATTTAGTTTGACATGAAATTATGCTTGTGCAGAATAAGTTTGAATTTGACATGTCGCTCTCTTGGGTCCAGGGATATGTAATTACAACATGTCAGATCGTATATTGTAATTTTCGCTATTAGTTGAAAAAACATTTTGAGCAGTTTTCAACAATTGAGGAGGCAATTGAAAACAAACATGAAGCTGTCAAGACTCAGGAAGAATGAGAGTTTCTTTGCACTCATTTTTCTAGTGAAAAGTTTAAGGTACAATATCTTTTTTTTTTCTCCACGCATTTCATTTTTTCTTTTTTCATTTACTTCTTTCTAACTGTATGTCTTAATAATTTTAGATTCGCTCAGAGAAGAATGTTCTTTAGGTCAAAGTTGATATATCACCACAAAGCTGTGTCAAAATCATTTATGTCACACAAAGAGCAAATTATAAGGCACTTTTTAGTTTTGCTTATAAATTTGTAACTTAATTGTGTACATATATATATGCTGAAAAATAAAATGTCTTAATGCAATAGGCAACACAGGCTGGACAGATGCAAGGTGCAATTGATCGTTTTGAAACATAGTATAGAAGCATAAAAAAAGGATGAGACTTGGGAGCAAAGGAAAAATGGGTAAGTAACGTGTCAATGATGCATGCTTTTATAATATTTTAAGAATATATGTGAAACTGATATTACTGTTCTAAAGAGGATTATATTGATTATGTTGTAATTGAGAAGTTGCATTATGATTGATCTGGATATATTTTTTTACTTATAGGATCAAATGATAAAGATGCGAGCAGATACTACTCAACCTGATGGAACTCGAACAATGACGGATGAGAAAACTTGTACAAAAGTTCTCAAAGTCAAATCAGGCTACATTAAGGGCTGTGGTTTTGGCCCTAGACCATCACCATTAAGGTTTTCTCGTTTTTCGATGAGTGGAATGTCTGAAAAGAATAAAGAGTTGCAAGAACAACTTTAAGAGACCCAACAATTTGTAGGAACTCAACAACAAAAGATCGATGCACAAAATGAGGTAATCCAAAGATTGGAGGAGCAAGCCAAAAAGTTTTGAGTTTATGGCTAATTTTTTCAGGCAACATCCATCAACTTAGTATTCTTAGTGAACTTAAATTTGGAGATGTTTCTTTGATCGTGTTGCATTTGTTATTGCTTTAAACTAGCATTGTTACTTATGGTAGAAACTTGCTTGCTTTATTTATTTTAATTGGTTTGATGTACTGTGGTGACAATTGATGCTCATTATAAGTATACTGCTTACGTCGTTAAAAGAATATTTTCTCATTATAGAGTATACTGCTTACATCGGCAAAAACATATTTCCTCGCTATAGTGATACAATACTATAACGGCAAAAGTAATTTTCCTCACTATAGACCATATAACCTATATCGACAAATGTAAATTTTCTCTTAATTGAATTTCTTTGGTGAGGAATATGGGGTATAACCTACAATGACAAATTTAAATTTTCTTGTCTTTGAGTCCCTTTACTGAGGAATTGTTTCCACGAGTATAACCTACAATGACAAATTTAAATTTTCTTGTCTTTGAGTCCCTTTACTGAGGAATTGTTTCCACGAGAAAAAGATACATATAATGAAGAAAATTAATTGTTTCCACGAGAAAAAGATACATATAATGAAGAAAATTAATTTCCTCGTTAAAGATTTACCTTTGGCAAGGAATAGTTTCCTCGCTGAAAGATACAACGATGAAAATAGTTTTTTTTAAAACTTTTATTATATATAAATTAAATATAATTCATGTATCATTGGCGAGGAAACTATAGTTTAGCGATGAAAAAGGTATGAGATTAGGTGAGGAAAAATATCGAGGCTAAAGAGTAACAACGAGAAAAGAAAACTTGGAAAACCCAGTAAACAAGCAGAGCCATCATCGGTCGACCGGCGCGGTCGACTGATATAAAAATCGAGATTTTGGTCGACCGCACCGGTCGACCGACGACCTCTCTGGAAAATACCGACGAATGTTCATATGTGCGGTCGACCGGTCCGGTCGACCGCATTCTGATATATTGCAGAAAATGATTTTTGACTCAACTTAAAATATTTACAAAATATTTATTTGACCTCTGAAAAATTATGAAACTTTGTAAAAAGTTTTTAATACTAAAAACAAACTGTTTGGAAAAAGAATTTTGTAGATAGGTCCTCATACTTGTGATAAATAGTATTTTGTGAAAAACGCTTAAAAAACATAAGTATGAAAACGTGTGTGTGATTCCCAATAGCTTCAAGTAAAATCAGTAACTCTTTGCCTACATTCTAGAACTAGAGAGAAAATAAAAAATAGCTAATATCCTCACATAGAATAAAGTTCTTGAGTCTTGATATAGCTTTAATTTTGATGAAGCTTCTATATGAATTTGTTGTTCTTGGAATAACATTGTTTCATCATTATGCCTCCTCCTCCTTTAGATATCATCGTTGTAGCATATGTTCCATCCATCCTCCATAAATGGCACTAACGAGCTTGATAAATGAATTTGTAGCATATGTTCCATCCATCCTCCATAAATGGCACTAACGAGCTTGATAAATGAATTTACTACATTTGCACTCAATAAGCCATTAGTACCGATAATGGTGGTTGTAAAACATCATCAAAACATAAGGGCTAACAACAAGTTTTCTGAACGAAGTTTTGATACGAGTTGTTAGGGATTCAAAACAACCAAATCGAATCTGTGCCCTTCCGGATCTTGTGTTGAGAGTAGGAAAGTAGAAAAATCACCGCAAATAAAAGATAAAAACTTACAGAAAGTAAACAAGAGAGAAGACAACTGATTTAACGAGGTTCGGCAACGTGCTTATGTCCTCAAGAGCCACACCACACAAATCTTTGATTAATTGAAGAAGATTACAATGCCCACAAATAGGTTTTAATCTCTCTAAGATCTCTCAGAAAGAATCTCTCAAAAGCCCTCTCTTTTTTTCTATATATATATATAACCCTAAAAACATATAAGAGTATATATAGAAGTATGCGTTGAAACGGAGTCCCGATCAAAACAGGAAACCTGAAAACCCATCATCGGTTGAGCGTCCAATGCACTTGTTTCTACACGGTTTCGTGCACGTTTATCGGTTAACTGGCCTTCTCCTCTCGGTCAACCGGTCTGAGAATTTCCTGATCTCTTTGTTTGTTTGATTCCAGCTTGAACAATATTACGATGCCCACAAATAGGTTTTAATCTTTCTAAGATCTCTCAGAAAGAATCTCTCAAAAGCCCTCTCTTTTGTTCTATATATATAACCCTAAAAACATATAAGAGTATATATAGAAGTCTGCATTGTAACAGAGTCCCGATCAAAATAGGAAACCTAAAAACCCATCATCGGTCGACCAGTTGGGTGCCACTGGTCGACCGTCCAGTGCGCTTGTTTTTATAGGGTTTCGTGCATGTTTATCGGTCAACTGACATTCTCCTCTTGGTCGACCGGACTGAGAATTTCATGTTCTCTTCGTTGGTTTGATTCTAGCTTTGGGTCTACACTCTCAAGACTAACATGAATTTCATCAGAATAGCTAGTGTGTAGTACAAAAACGAAATGTTAATTTTAATCACTCATGAATTGATTGAGTTGTGTTGCTTTTGGTGCTGTTTAGCTCGAAAACACTATATCTAAATTGACACATTACTTCCAATCAAAAAATGAAAATTACTTACTACCTCATTTTTATATTAAATTTTATGCAAAACAACATAGTAAGCATGAGAATTGTGAATAAAGATCATAGGTTAATTCGTAAAGGATGAAAGATATATTAATTCTAACACAAATTAAGTGTAATAAAATTACTATGAATCTTAATCATTAACTATGTTCGTTAGAACTACCTTCAATTGAGAAATGTAACCACAAGTTAATTAAAATTTAGACTAGAATTGCAATTTTAATATAAAGAAATGTAAAAGATGCATAAATTGAACTAAAATGCAAGAAAGGAGTCAAACTAATGAACTTTATTGATTCAAAATATAGGAATGAAAAGAAATACAGTAGGACTATCGAGATAATCCCTGAGAGTCCTAAATAAACTTATAAGACTTGTCCAACAATCTGGCAGCGTGTCAACCCTCTGGACTAAGACTGCGTTTGGGAACTTGGATTTGGGCCCTCGATTTAAAATCCAAGGTATTTCAAATCCAAATCTCTAGTTTGGACTTTAAATTGGGTTAAGATTTCAAATCAAATTATTTTAGAGATGAATATTTAAAAGCCCAAAACACATTCAAATCCCACCCTACCCTTTGGTATTTACCAAATTCCAACCGAACTCCTCTCTCTCATTTCACAATCCCGATCCCGACTCCCAAGTTCTCTCTCAACGTAGGTAACCTCTATCTCTCCTCTTCTCCTCTCTCGTTGAAACCCTGGATCTGATGTAGGGTTTAAGTCTCCCCCTTTCTCCTATCTTTCCCCCTACCATCGAAACCCTAGATCTGATCTAGGGTTTAGGTCGTGATCTTCGCGGCTAAAACCCTAGATCAGAGCTAACACTCTCGATTTTGATGGATTCTTAGCTAATTTATTTCTTTATGATTTTGATGATTTCATTGCTTAGCTAATTCCATAAGGCTGCTCTCGCTCTTGAAATGTGGCTCAGGAGCTCGGAAGCAAGGTAAAAGTTCATTTCTTTATGATTTTCCGAGACCCTTTTTTTTTTTTTGGCTAAATCATGTGAATTGTGATTTTTTGGTGACCGTAAAGATGAATGAGGTTCGATTGTAATGAGGTTGAGTGGTAGAAAATGGTAATTTTGAATCTAATACTTATGGAATCAAAGGGATTGGAATTAATCGATAAAAATTACCTCATAGAGTAATATGGATAATGGCAGTAGAAATAGATATTCAAAAGTTTAATTAAGTGAGGAGAGAAAATCTTGTTAGATCTTAAAGGTGGGGAAAAAAGTTTCACGTAGCTGACAATTTAGGATAAAAAGATTTTTTTTTTCTACAGCACTATTTTACTGCTTTACCTCGCAAGAGAAATTAAGTTATCAGCACCTCTTCTAGAAAAATACACATAAACACTAAGAAATACAAAAAGACAGTGTATTACACATGGGCGAGGTTGTCCACTTTTTCACTTCGCGGTATTAGATAAGAATAGAGATATTATTTGCTGTACTTGTTAGTTAATTGTACATCCTTTCCTTGCAATAAATTATAGAGAAATTAACAGATTGATGTTAGTTTGGGTGTAGGCCAAACTCACCTCCGCAGGCGAGCGGGGCTGCAGACGAAGTCGAGGACACGCAGGAGAGCTCGTGGGCGAGTTCGAACAGGCGAGCTCGAATCCATTTTGCAGGCGAGCTTTGATTTCTCGTGCAGGCGAGATTTTTGCAGCTGCAGGCGAGATCGACTCCAAGCGATCTCGTGGCAGGCGATGTCGCAGGCGAGATTTTTGCAGCTGCAGGCGAGATCGACTCCAAGCGATCTCGTGGCAGGCGATGTCGACTCGTGTAGGAGAGGTTGGGGGCGTTGCTGGAGAACCCCCAAGCTGTCGACAGGCTGTCGACAGCTCAGCTAGGGTCCCTATAAAAAGGAAACCCTAGGGCCGAGATCACCGCAGCTTTTCCCTCTCTCTCTCTCTTCGATTCCTGGCGGCGGCGCTCACTCCCTCTTCTCTTCCGCGATCTCTTTTCTCTCTGTTCTCCTGTTCTCACGTGATTGAGAAAGGAATTGAAAAGAGGAAATTAAAGAAAGGGGTTTAAAGAAGAGAGGTGATTTAAGAGGGGTATTTAAGAAGTGAGGGAACCTTACTATAGCTACAGTAAAGATTGTATTTATTGAGGAATCTCAAGTTTGAGATTCGCTCTTGAATTGTAATTTCCTGTTAAGATTAATAAGAAATTTACTGTGTGGCTCCCGAGGACGTAGGCAGTTGCCGAACCTCGTTAAAACTTGGTGTACTTTTTCTATTTTGCGTTTCTGTTGCATTAGGGATTTCGGCGTTAAATTCCCAACAATTGACCCCTGACATGTTTTGATAGACAAATTCATGTGCAATTTGGTAATGTTAGTTTCATGACTTTTATCACAGTGACGTAACTGAATCAAAGCAAACAGAATGCGAAACATAATCCATCATGAGTTTTCCCTATTGATAATTACATTTTGCTGAACTTTTCAGAAGGATGAACTTTCCTGTCAAAATTTAATACTTCGCATCACTTTGATGTGTCCGATAATTGTAATATACACCTTGGTTTCATATTTCCTGAACAACGTTTCTATTGTTCCATAGGAAAGAGTATAAATGCTTGTGTTCTAAGTAATTAGAATTTTGGATTATTTATGCAAAAAAAAATTGATAAATATGAAAAGTCAGTAGTCTAGCGTCCATAAAGTTTAAATCTTTTTCGTGCACTAATAAAATGGGAGAAATTATAATAATGAAAGCAATTCCTTGTCTTATGAATTGCCAGAAGCAAGTCTAGGGAAAAGGGAAAAGCTCTACTTTGTTTGGTGATAGGTAGAAAGAAAATCCAATTCACCAGCAAAGGGTCACCCAAGGACTTGATACAACTATACGAGTCCAGGTTAATTCATTTCTCAATGAGCATAAAGAAGAAAATAGAAAAAAGAACCTCTTTTTTTTTAAACAGCCATTACATTTAACTTCTTCACTCCTGGGTCTAAGTAGTATGCTTTGTTGATCATTTTAATTGGTGGTCTTCTTTCTTTACTATTTCTCTCACGAGGAGCTAAACATGAGCTTGACATGAGCTTGTGAAGTATACTGGAGATCCTGGGTGAAAATATACTACAGAGGTATGCTATTTTAGACATTTAAATTGGTAATCTTGTTTCATTTCTATTTCTCTTCCGAAATGCACTATTTTTTGCAATGAGTGAAAGGCTAGTTAGGCTTGACTCATTGGTAGGTCAGGTATATATACATGAGACCAGTCCATATTTTACTGTATTGTGGTTTGTTGTTCTCATGTAGTACCAAAAAGTTGATAAAAAATTTGCACTTCTTTTTTGAAGGATTCCCCATTTCTATACATAGGTCGATTGCTAGAAGGATTTGGAGTTGGGATTATCCCGTGCACGACCAGTTGAGGCTTCTTGCACTAGCTTATTCATAGTTTAGCAAAAATGGTTGTATAATTTAAACATGTATGTATTTCACTACTCAAGTACCTGTGTATACAACCTTTTACCTTTTTGTAGCTCCCTGTCACCATTGGCGTAATGCTGACTTATGTTTTTGGCATGTTTCTCGCTTGGAGGGTGCTTGCTACTGTAAGTAAAATTGTAAAACTCTTAAAACCTTAATGCTTAGTTACACAAGTTTGTTTCACTAACGCATTAGTTTTAGTGTGATAGGTTAAAAATGATAAATGACGGAAGGGATTCAAGGATCCAACATAAACGTACAAGGGAAGAATTTGAGAGTAAGTTCTATCTTGGATTTCTTTTTCTTTTTTAGGGCATATTTTAACTCCCATTATTTTGTCATTTATGTTAGGATGCACACTTATAGTTGTGATTTGCCTTTGTAGTAGATATTATTTATGGTTTAGAGAGTATTTTATTTCATGAACTAATTGATGCTAAATTTTTTTAATGTAGGATCCAATAAGTTCTCCGAGACATGAGTTGGAAGCATATGACAAAAAGGAGAAGACTTTGAAGCAATGTTTTAAATATCGGATGTCGGGTTTATGTCGGACGGCTGAAATCCATGTCAGATAGCGAAAATCAGGATATATCGGGGGACATGGACTAAATATCAGATTGCCATATCGGGTGATGCGCATGTGTATAATATCATGTCCTAAATGTAATCTAAGCATTCGTAAATTCAATATAAGCATACTTTATAAATTTTATAGACTAGATATATAAAAAAGTAAATAATATATGATGTTTAGGATCACTAACCGGTTGTAACATCCTGAAACAATTTGGGTGCTTGACTAACAAAATAAGAAAACATTGTTAGTAAACATAGAATAACATGTAAAGAATAAAGCAAGTAACATATTCGATATAACATATAGAATGAAGATCACAACTCATAAGATTCATATCAAACATAAGCAAATCAAAACAAACAAACAAGTTTTTAAAGCTACAAATAGTTTATAATTGTTTAACATTCAAGAGCAAAACCATAATAACATAAAAGATAAGATAACTAGAAAGTCTAGAATCAATCTTCATCGTGATCATCAAAAGTAGCATTATCATCCTCATCCGACTCCGTGAATAACGCATCCATCTCTTCTTCCTTGTCATCTTCCATCGGCTCTTTTCCTTTCGATGAAGATGATCCTAATTTCTTCTTTCTTCTATACGTTTGCAACCTTCCACTATTTCTCTTCCTTGGATTAGCTCCCGAAATATCTCCAACTTGCCTAAAAGTTAAACACTCTCTCGGAAATACTTCATCATCACTATTATTCTCCTCCTCACCCAACAACCATTCGGTGATTCTTTCCTCATTATCGTAGGCGGTTAAAGGATCTCTATTTGGGATGGCATGCTTGTTCTTCAACTTTGCATTGAACTTGACAAAGACTAAGTCATGAAGTTTATTATGAGTTAGTCTATTCCTCTTCTTCGTACGAATCTACAAAAGAAAATCATGAATTAGCATAAAAAACTAATCATCAAATACTACAATACAAGCCTAGAAGATGATTAAATTTTAAGAAATAATATTACCATCTCAAATATACTCTAATCTCTTTCACAAGCCGAAGAGCTAGTTGTCAAGCTAAAAAAGATTTAACTCTTTTGAATTCATTGTAATCGATAAACAATTGTAATGGATTCTACAAATAAACCAACTTTCGAACCAAACAAACCTGTCACAATCCTAATTCACATAGTCCATGAGTATAAATGTAGTCCAAAACTCCACCATTTTGTTGAAGAATTTCACAATCCTAATTCACATAGTCCATGAGTATAAATGTAGTCCAAAACTCCACCATTTTGTTGAAGAATTCAATCAAAAAAATTCAAAAAGTCTATCTGTATAAATGTAGTCCAAAACTCCACCATTTTGTTGAAGAATTCAATCAAAAAAATTCAAAAAGTCTATCAAAATATCTAGCACAAAATTTTTTAGTCTTAATCAGAAGTCTAGGATGTATGATTATTGGACAATTGTCCTAGCCTAACAATCCCAAACGGATAAGCATACTATAAAATTAGTGCTTGTTTGGTTCCGCCATGTTAATAATTTCTTAGAATGTCTTCTTCTTCTTCTTCTTTTTGTTTATTTTGTTTGAGGGGGTATAAATCTATAGAAATGTTCACCCAAAATGAGACTTTTCTTTGGAATCCATTTTCCTAGCTTTTGAGCTTGGAAATGGGATGAAAGCCACTTTTAGCAATAAAGTATATATATAGAGAGAGAGAGAGAGAGAAAGTGTTTTTGGTAATAAAATACTCCGACAAGGGCTTTAATTACATAATGAAATCATGGATTTTTTTACATATTAATCCCTCAAAGCTTTAATAACTTCATATTACTCTCTCAAATCTTGGAATTCCGTGTTAGTCCCTCAAATCATATGACGTCATGCAAAATCATCCCTATGATTAATAACAATTTATTTGAGTAGAATATTCTATCAAATCTAAATATTAGAAGCAAAATTAGGGCTTTACTCCTCTATAAACTTTCTAAATCCATTTCATAATATTTTAAACCAAAAACCCTCTTTTAGAAAAATCAAATTCACTTGAGTTCTTCCCTAATGGTCATTAAAAAAAACCCTAACTCAAAATTTCTCATTTAATGAACCTATCATCTTCTCCTCCATTGTTTGAAACATTAAAGGAGATGATTTTTACATCTTTTATTTAGAAGAGGGGGTAATGTGATAATTGACAGTGTTTGGTTTGTAGTTACCCCAATCACGATTTTGTTTTTTTATTACCAAACGAGCATAAGGATGATTTTGCAAGACTCTGTAAAGATTGGATGGACTAATATGCAATGCATTGTCAAGATTTAAGGGACAAATTTGTGTTAGGTCTCATGTTATGAGCCTACATCTTCTAATCTTGTTTTGATGATTACAAATAATTTTTAATATTGTTTGTCTAGTGTTTATGTTCTTAATAGGTATTCAAGACAAACAATATGTTTGGAGGATGAATGGACTAGAGCTTTCACGATCATATCCATTGGAGGATGGAAGAAAATAGTGGAATGAAGCCTATGCATACTAGTCAAGATCCAAGTTTAAACTTCTTCCATGCATGTTTACCAAGACAAGCTACAATGAAGATCTATCAACCTTGGGTAAATTAGTTTAAGGTTTATATAATGTGTGTTAATTCTATAAGCTCAAATATACAGACACATTACATTTGTGAATTTTCATGAAAATAAGTATTTTTATACCAAATACATTAAAATATGTTTTGGACTATACAAACCTTGTTTACATCTTTCATTATGTCCATAAAAACATTACACAAGTTTTCAGAACTTGATTTGAGCTGAAATGTCAAAATCAACATATTTGAAAAAATATGTATTTTTGCATTTTTGAATATTTCTGAGTTTTCACAAATGGTAAGAGCAATTTGAAAAATTCTTTTTCCAATATGTTCATATTCATGATTATGAACTTTTCCCAAAGTTTTACATTTTTTAGAATTTATTTGCTATTTTTTATAGAGTCTTGAAACTCATTTCAAAAATCAATTCAGGCTGATATTCTGTTATCAGTCGACTGGTCAGTCGACTGACAAAAGTGCCTGCAATCATCAAATAGTTTCTGTTTTATTTCGATCGACTAACCAGTCGACTGATGATCCATCAGTCGATTGATAAAGATCGCCAGTCAACTGATGAGCTGGAAAATAAATACAACGGCCAGCTTATCAGTCGACTGATGCATCCCGTCAGTCGACTGACCGGCTCCAACGGTTATATTTCCAGCCTTTGTTATTTTATCAATTTTGCTGGTTTTTCTTAGGTTTTGAGCTTTGGTTTTTCATCCTATATATACCCCTCACTATTTCAGTTCTGAGTAAGTTTTTCAAGAGGATTTTTAACAAGAGATTTAAGTGTTTAAAAGTTTGTTTCTCAAGTTTAAGTTTGGAGTTTGAGTTTACAAAGAGGAGGCTTGTATTTTCAATTGAGGAAGTCATCCTCAATCTTCTTCATCCTCTTTGTGTTTATAGAGAAGTTTTTCTAACTCTTTTCTCTAGTAATTTTATTGTTGATTTTCATATTCTTCTTATTACTAGTTTGCTAATTGAGTTAGATTTTATTTATACTCATTTTATCACACACACCCTATTTGAGCTATTTTATTTATACTCATTTTATCACACACACCCTATTTGAGCTTGTAGCATTTCATACATCATATATTGAGTTGTGGGATTGTGATTTGTATCACACACACCCTATTTGAGCTTGTAGCATTTCATACATCATATATTGAGTTGTGGGATTGTGATTTAGTGAGATTGAGGTTACATTGAGTTCTCACCTATTGTAGAGAACATTTTATTGAAATTGAGCCTAATTATGAGTTGCACATTGTATTACACTTGTACACTGAGAGAAGTGTGTGGTGAGAGATAGGGTCGTCCCAAGAGGAGTGGGGTAGGTGGTAATGCCTAGAGGTAGGTTGTAATTCCTAACACTTGGGAGAGATATGGGTTAGAAACTAATACTTAGAGGGTGTAAAGTATAATTACAAGTGTGTAAGTTGTAAAGTTTTCGGTGAACTAGAAAACCGAGTGCGAGGTGTAAACGTTATTCGGGTGAGCGTAGAAAACCCGATTGTGATAGTGAAGATCTCCTCGAGGTGAGGAGAGGATACGTAGGTCGTGGAGACCGAACTCCGTGATCATATCTTGTGTTTGCGTTTATCTTTTGTGCATTATCACTTGTATTTGTTTACTCTTGTTCATATATCCTTGCATATATCAAATTGAATATCAAGATTGTTAAGATATATTTGTTAATAACTTTTAATCGGCATTAATATCTAATAAGATTAGCGATAACCCTATTCACCCTTCCTCTAGGGTACTTTCAATTGATATCAGAGCTTGGTGCTCCTTGATTTAAGGTTTAACCGCCTTGAGTTAACAGTCTAAGCTTTAATATTGTTGCTAATCTTATTTTCATATTATTCGCTTGCTCATATATTATGGATATGTTTGGTGTAGGCTACGATATAAATATTGCTCCTAGATATAGTAACTTCCCTTCTAAACAATGGTGTTATAGATTCAAAATTTTTGTTAAATCTAGAAACATAGATTTATGGGAAGTTATTGACAATATTTATATTGTGCCCACTTTGGAGAAATCCAAGTGGAGCAAACATGATAAGAAAATGTTTACTATGAACAAGTTAGTGTTATAATTTATGCATAATGCTTTAGGTCCATGTATTTCTAACGAACTTGCTCATTTTGATAGTGCTTATACAATTTGAAAATTATTTGAAGCACATCAAGAGAACTTTTGGAGGTGATCCGACGATCTTTGGCGGTTCCCTCTTCAAGTTCACAAGGAGCCTCATCATGCACACGGCCACTAGGCGATAGCCCTAGTGAGGTATGCGAGTCTGATAACGAAAACTATCTTACTATTGATGAACTCGCACATGGCTATGAATTATTGATGCCTGATTATAAAAAATTATAACGTAGCTATATTAACTTAAAAAGCAAGCATGTCGAAATAAAATCCTCTCATGAAGCATTAGCTACTAAGTTTGATATCATTGCTAATGAAAATATTAATCTTAAAGAAAGCAATGAAAAATTAAAATTGGAAAATACTAGTTTGCTTCATAAAAAATATGATGTCATATTAGAAGTTGAGAACATTAGAAAAGAGCTTAATGCTTTTAAAAATGATCATGTATGTTCCACTTCTAATAAAAATGCATATATGAAAAATGATGAGTTGAATCATGTTAAAAATAGAATATCTACTTTAGATTCAACATTAAAAACTTGTATTGTTAATAACAACAAGCTTATGGACTTGTGTGCAAAGTTCCACAAAAATATTTCCAAGAAGCCTATTCACTATGCACACAAGTATAACAAAATTTACAAATATTCAATTTGTGACCGTAAAGGCCATATTGCTAAATTTTGTTATAATGTACAAAAGCCTAACAAGTCTAATCATGTTTGTGCATGCCATCAAGTTTCTCCATCTTATACACATGCACACACACACCTAGTGATAACCATAAACATGCTCATGTGTATAAGTGTGAATATTCTGGTCGTTTTGGTCATTTGGCCAAGTATTGCTTTGATTTAAAAAGAAATTCACTTTTGCCAAATGTTTCTAAAGAACCACATGTGTTTAAGTATAATATTTGTGATTTGGACATCTTTCAAAATTTCGTTATGATTTGCAAAAATCTTCTAAGTTACAAAATGTTCTAAATAGACCATTGTTTAAAAATATTTCGCATTTGTAAAAAGCTTCAAATAATTCACTTTTGTTTGTAAATGTTCCACGTGCTCATCCACATGGTCAACATAAACTAATGTATCCTCTTCATTGTATTTATTGTAATCGAATGGGTCATTTGTATAATTATTGCTATGACCGGATCCGTGTACAAAATGTGCGCAAAAAGGATCATAACCCTAGGACTTTAAGCTTTAATGATAGGGGTCATGTCCCTAGCCTCTTAGGTACCAAGAGTAATTGGGTACCAAAACATGTTCAATTCTTTAGGAACAAATTTTTTAGCTTTTTAGTTTTTCATGTTCTTAAAGATGATTTTTATTTAAGTTTTATAAACAATTTGAAAACAATTTTATATTTGGTATTCGATTTGAAAAGTTATCATTCATTTTTTTTTCATGATTCTCTTTCATAGATTTTCATGTTTTCATCCTTTATGAATTGATACGATTTCTATCAAGATGATTTTTTTATGCTAAAAAATCATTTTTGTTATTATACCTTGTTTTTAAATTTTTAAGTTTAAACTATGTGTTTATGTTTATAGGATCATTATGAAACACTCTTATGATGATATTTATGTGTTTGAGCTTCCGGATCATCTATTTGTGGTTTATAATGTATTTCTTATATGGTTTGATCAAGTTTTACAAAAATGATTTCTTCTATTTATCAAACACTTTTTAGATATATACTTTGTTTTGTATTTGCATATGAGAGGGTTATATGTTTGAGCAACCCCCGGGAGGTTTATCAGATGCTAAAAGCTTTATTTGGGTTAAAACTTGTTTCAAGAGCTTGTTGTGCTCACCTCTCTTGTTTTTGTCAAAAATGATACAATATATACACTTTGAATTTCTTTTAGTCAGTTGAGGCTTTTATTTGAACCTTCATGAGGTTCATGATTTTATTTTATTTTTATTTCATGATCTACTTTTGTTTATATCCAAATAATATTTTATGATTGGATATTAAGACACCTTTTATATGTCTATTTGTGCTCTCAATCAATCATGTTTCATGGTGGATAATTTGTAAATTTTTTGTCTATTTGTGCTCTCAATCAATCATGTTTCATGGTGGATAATTTGTAAATTTTTTAAATCATTTAACGTTTGATTTTCTTTCACTTTTTTGAAATCTTTTAGGTTTTATGTTTTAGACTCTTGTGGCACCTTATCTTCTTTCACTTTTTTGAAATCTTTTAGGTTTTATGTTTTAGACTCTTGTGGCACCTTATCTTCATGATACATACATATGTGTTCACTTGGTCTTCTTTAATGTGAGTTGTGTATAGGGTATTCTATGCTTACTCACATTTCTTTGTCATGTTCATAAATTGCACATTTTCCATATGGTATTTTGATAGGGGGATCAATCCCTATATCTTTTTTTTTGTTTTATGCTCACTTATGCTTTATGATAGGGGGAGCTTTCGCTCTCTTATTCTTTTGTTTTCCCCATTTTGATATTACCAAAGGGGGAGAAACAAGTGGATTGTGAGTATATTTTAAGAGTATTGTGCTTTATTGTATATCTTATATACTCTTTGTGTAGTTTGTTTATCATCATCAAAAAGGGGGGTATTGTTAGGTCTTATGTTATGAGCCTACATCTTCTAATCTTATTTTGAGGATTACAAACAATTCCTAATATTGTTTGTGTAGTGTTTATGTTCTTATTAGGTATTCAAGACAAACAATATGTTTGGAGGATGGATGGACTAGAGCTTTCACGATCATATCCATTGGAGGATGGAAGGAAATAGTGGAATGAAGCCTATGCATACTAGTCAAGATCTAAGTTCAAGCTTCTTCCATGTTTACCAAGACAAACTGCAATAAAGATCTATCAAGCTTGGGTAAATTAGTTTAAGGTTTATATAATGTGTGTTAATTCTATAAGCTCCTTGGGTAAATTAGTTTAAGGTTTATATAATGTGTGTTAATTCTATAAGCTCAAATATACAGACACATTACATTTGTGAATTTTCAATGTGTGTTAATTCTATAAGCTCAAATATACAGACACATTACATTTGTGAATTTTCATAAAAATAAGTGTTTTTATACAAAATACATTCAAATATGTTTTGGACTATACAAACCTTATTTACATCTTTCATTATGTCCATAAAAACATTACTCAAGTTATCAGAACTTGATTTGAGCTAAAATGTCAAAATCAACAAATTTGAAAAAACATGTATTTTTGCACTTTTGAATATTTCTGAGTTTTCACAAATGGTAAGAGCAATTTGAAAAATTATTTTTCCAACATGTTCATATTCATGATTATAAACTTTCCCCAAAGTTTTATATTTTTTAGAATTTATTTGCTATTTTTTTATAGAGCCTTGAAACTCATTTCAAAAATCAATTCAGGCTGATATTCTGTTATCAGTCAACTGATGACATCAGTCGACTGATCAGTCGACTGACAAAAGTGCCTGCAATCATCAAATAGTTTTTGTTTTGTTTCAGTCGACTGACCAGTCGACTGATGATCTATCAGTCGATTGATAAATATCGCCAATCAACTGATGAGCTGGAAAATAAATACAACGGTCAGCTCATCAGTCGACTGATGCATCCCGTCAGTCGACTGACCAGCTCCAACAGCTATATTTCCAGCCTTTGTTATTTTATCATTTTTGCTGGTTTTTCTTAGGTTTTGAGCTTTGGTTTTTCATCCTATATATACCCCTCACTATTTCAGTTCTGAATAAGTTTTTCAAGAAGATTTTTAACAAGAGATTTAAGTGTTTAAAAGTTTGTTTCTCAAGTTTAAGTTTGGAGTTTGAGTTTACAAAGAGGAGGCTTGCATTTTTAATTGAGGAAGTCATCCTCAATCTTTTTCATCCTCTTTGTGTTTATAGAGAAGTTTTTCTAACTCTTTTCTCTAGTAATTTTATTATTGATTTTCATATTCTTATTATTGCTAGTTTGCTAATTGAGTTAGATTTTATTTATACTCATTTTATCACACACACCCTATTTGAGCTTGTAGCATTTCATACATCATATATTGGGTTGTGGGATTGTGTTTAGTGGGATGAGTTTACATTGAGTTCTCACCTATTGTAGAGAACATTTTATTGAAATTGAGCCTAATTGTGAGTTGCACATTGTATTACACTTGTACACCGAGAGAAGTGTGTGGTAAGAGACAGGGTCGTCCGAAGAGGAGTGGGGTAGGTGGTAATGCCTAGAGGTAGGTTGTAATTCCTAATACTTGAGGGAGACACAGGCTAGAGGCCAACACTTAGAGGGTGTAAAGTGTAATTGCAAGTGTGTAAATTGTAAAGTTTTTAGTGAACTAGAAAATCGAGTGTGAGGTGTAAACGTTATTCGGGTGAGTGTAGAAAATCTGGTTGTGATAGTGAAGATCTCTTCGAGGTGAGGAGCGGAGACGTAGGTCGTGGGGACCGAATTCCGTTATCATATCTTGTGTTTGCGTTTGTCTTTTGTACACTATCACTTGTATTTATTTACTCTTGTTCATATATCCTTCCATATATCAAATTGAATATCAAGATTATTAGGATATATTTGATAATAACTTTTAATCGTTATCAATATCTAATAAGATTGACAATAACCCTATTCACCCCTCTCTAGGGTACTTTCAATTTGTAATCCTTGAAGATTGAAGGGGCTATTACCAAAACCCTACAATCAATTAATTTATTTCTCTTACCCTCGGATTCATCGATCAGGTTAGACTCAAATTAGGCTTTGTTTATTGCTAATTGTTGAGGTTTTGTGTTTTATTTATTCGATTGAAGTGTTTATTGCTTGGTAGGCATCATTTGCAAAGGGAATCTAATAGAAAAGCTAGAATTGAAGAGAATAATTTGTCGTGGATCCAGAGCTCACGGTAATTGTTATTGAAAATTTTGGCTTTTTTCAGTTAGTTGCAATTTTAATATCCTAATGTTTGATTTTTTTAACCACTCATTGAACTTGAAAATCGACGGAGCTTTAGGGTGTTAAGTGCAATTAACCCTTTTTTGGATACTGTTCTTGTTTGGGGTTATTAATTTGTCTTTTCAAGTTATTGGATAGGAACTTCAAACGAGGTCACAGTTACAAGAAGAGGAAATTATGATGCTTCGTGAACAAATTGTTGATGCATGTGAACAAGTATGGATTTGACGTGAACTCAGAATTTTCCACTTATACATATAATTGGAGAATAATGGTCTTCAACTTCTTCTTTTGTTATTAATTCTAGGAGCTACAGCTTTTGAAGGAAAAACATGTGTTAGAGTGGCGGCTATTTGATTTACGAATGGTTTGTGTGCTTTATCAAGAACATATCTTCATATATTTTGATAATATTCCTTTGGTTCCTTCTGAATTGATGTGTGTTTTATACTCTTTAAGAAACAGGCACTTGATGAAAAACGGGAAGATGCCATAGAGGATGTTTTGACGGACCTTAGCCATAGAAAAGTTTGTATCCAAAAAAACATGAGGCTGGCACATCATTTACAAGTATGTTATTTTGCTGCCTAAGAGAATAGTTATGAGACGGTTCCAACCGTCACGAGAGATTTTAAGACAACGCTTTAAAAATAAAGCGTTGGCCTTGAATTAGGCTTGTAAAAAAAGAAAATAATAGGGGCACACCCCCAACCACAACCTCATCTACACCCCCTCTCTCATTTGCTACAGTGCACCAGGCCCCACATAGGATTGTAAATTTTAAGATCTTATGTGGAGCCCAGTGCACTGTAGCAAATGAGAGAGGGGGTATGGTTAAGGTTGTGGTTGATGGTGTGCCCTAGTGCCATTCCGTAAAAAAATGATTCAGTGGCCTAAAAGGACGGTTTTATCATGGGATTCTTTTTAAGTTCACGCCCAAACTTTAACAAAAGAGCATTTATTTTGTTTCTCTCGTATATACAGTCGCTCTTCACCCGATCGATCAGCAGCAAATCCCCCTGAAGATGTCAGGGATGGAGCTGAACTGGAACTGAAATGGAGCTGATAATGATGTACAGGGAGATTGGAAGACATGAGCACTGAAAGAGATTGAATTTAGGCTTGTGAGGGTCTGTTTTGCAATACTTTTAAGTCCAGGGAGATTGTAATAAATGTCCAAAGTTTGTTACAGACAGTTAAAGCCTGTTTTGTTAGTTTTGAGTCTGTGCAAGTTTTGTGCACGTTTTCTTGTTTTGGCTGTTTGAGCGACAGTATAAAAGGGGAAATGTAATCAGAGATCAGTATGAATGGAAAAATATTGATTTCCTCTCCTCAACTCAATTTTAATCTCCCTCTTCCTCAACTTCTCTCCATTTTCCTTCCTTTCTCTATTCTCACAGGTTCCTTATAGCCAAGAACATGGCTAGAAGATTCAATCGAGGAACAAGATCCTCTCAATTGGTATCAGAGCAGGTTGAAGCTGAAGCGGGCACTAAAGATTTCGTGGGAGATCAAGAAGGAGCTTCAGCAGACGAGGGAAGGCAACAGGAAGCTCATTTGGAGGAAACCATTTCCAATCGAAGGGTCTTCAACCAAATGAATCGCATGGAGGAGACCCTCAACCAACAAGGACTCATTAATCAAGCAGTAATGGCGCAGTTGAAAGAATTAGCTTCGCAATTGCAAGAACTCAAGAGCATCAAGGATCAAGCAACTCTAAGATCATCAAACACTGGAGTGAGAATTGATCAAGGGATCTTGGGGTCAGGAGCCAGAGGTGAACGTGGGGTTCTTTGATCACGCAACAGGGACCAAGTTCAGGAGAATCATCATCAACCACAAAGGAGGGTTGATTTGACTGGTGAATTTCCCTCAACTCATAACCAAAATTATGGTAATTTCTTAGGCCAAAAGAATTCCTTCTTTAGTAATCAGAAGTTAGTTCAACCGAAATCTCTTAGATTAGATTTTCCATCCTTCTCTGGTTCTGAGAACGTGGTGTCTTGGTTAGAACAAAGTAAACAAATATTTGATTACTACGACATCAAAGAGGATGAATGGGTTAAGGTCTGCTCTTTTTATTTGAGGGATGAAGCTCTACAGTGGTTTAGGTGGGTTACAAAAAATCTTGACTATTATAATCACTGGGAGGTCTTTAAATAAGAAATCATCACCAGGTTTGGGCCTAATGAACTCCTCAGACCCTATGACACATTCTCTACTATGAAGCAAACATCTACTGTTAGGGAATATTTGGGCAAATTTGAGAAGACCCTAGGCCTATTAGATGATCAACAATCAAAACGTCACATATTGAAAAAATTTATAGGGGGATTGAAGGATGAGTTAAGGTATGAGGTAGCTGCTGCTAAACCTTCTTCCTTGAAGGGGGCAGTATCATTGGCCAAGTTGTTTGAGGATAAACAAAAAAATGAAAAGAAAGTTAGAGGCAATTGGAATGTCTTTAATCAAGGGAGACCTTCAACCTGTTCATCTATTGAAACTCTTGTCCAAGAAAGACTTAAATCAACTTCACAGGTCAAGAAGCTTACTCCTGAAGAAATTCAAAGAAGGAGGAGTCAGAATATCTGATTTACTTGTGATGAAAAATGGCATAGGGAACACCAATGTAAGGGTAAGCGCTTGTTCATATTGGAGGGCATCATGACAGGAGATACTGAGGAAGATGTAAGTAATTCCTTAGAGGATGAAGCTGGTCAGGTAGCAGTTGAACTGGTTGAAAGTTTAGTGAGAGGGGCTCCATCTATTTCTGTGCAGGCTCTCAGTGGAATCACAGCTTCCCACACTATTAGGGTAGTTGGTTATTACAAAAATCAAGCCATTAGCATCTTGATAGATTCTGGTTCCACACATAATTTTATCAACTCTAAGTTAGTCAAGAAACTAGGTTTGACAGTGACAGAGTTTAATAACTTTGATATTTTGGTGGCAAGTGGAGAGGTAATCAAGGGAGCTGGGGTATGTCAGGAAGTTTTACTTGATTGTCAAGGGGTAAACATTCAGGTCAATCTGTTGGTAATGCCTATGGGAGGCAGCCAGATTGTTACTTGATTGTCAAGGGGTAAACATTCAGGTCAATCTGTTGGTAATGCCTATGGGAGGCAGCCAGATTGTATTAGGTGCAGATTGGATGAAGACATTGGAGGATATCATATTAAATTTCTAGATATTACAAGTAACTTTCTTAAGTGATGGAATTAAAAGAACTTTGCAAGGGGTAATTCCAGGAGAGATGCAATTAGTCAATGAAAAAAGTATTGCCAAATCAGTTAGAGAACAGGAAAAAGGATTTCTGATTCAGTTGTGCAGTGTAAGTTTGCAGTAATCAAAATTGGAAGGCCTAGGTGAAGAATTACCTGAAGAAATGCACCAGTTGATTCAAGACTTTGATGTGGTTTTTCAAGAATTACCCCACCTTCCTCCTGCCAGGAAGATAGACCATAGGATTCCACTTGAGTCTGGAACAAAGCCAGTGTGTATCAGACCCTACAGGCATTCACGTTTTTTGAAGGAGGAAATTGAAAAGCAAATTGAAGAGAAGCTAAAAAGGGGAATCATTAGACCCAGTCATAGCCCTTTTTCTTCACCTGTAGTCTTGATTAAAAAATCAGATGGAAGCTAGAGAATGTGTATAGATTACAGGACTTTGAACAAAGCAACCATTAAAGATGAATTTCCTATACCAGTCATAGATGAGCTTCTAGATGAGCTCCATGGAACACAGTTTTTCACCAAATTGGATTTGAAGTCTAGTTATCACCAAATGAGAATGTATGAACCAGATATTCAGAAAACCGCATTCAGAACTCATAGTGGACACTTTGAATTCTTAGTTATGCCATTTGGTCTCACAAATGCTCCTTCAACATTTTAGGCTCTCATGAATACCATTTTTAAAAGTTTGCTCAGGAGGTCTGTTTTGGTCTTCTTTGATGACATCCTGGTATATAGCAAAGGGTGGCAAGATCATTTAGAGCATTTGAAGCAAGTTTTCCAGATTATGAAGAGCCACAAATTAGTTGCAAAGTTGTCCAAATGCAGATTTCGATAGAAACAGGTTGAATATCTGGGGCATATTGTGTCACAAGAAGGGGTTAGTGTAGACCCCAATAAAATTCAAGCTATAGTTGATTGGCCTGTACCTAAATCACTCAAAGGGTTGAGAGGGTTCCTAGGCCTAGCTGGATACTACAGAAAATTCATAAGAGACTTTGGAACAATAGCTCAGCCCCTAACACACCTTTTAAAGAAGAGCCAATTTGGTTAGAATTCAAGTACAGAGGGTGCTTTTAAATCTCTGAAAGTAGCCTTAACCAATTCTCCAGTCTTAGCTATGCCTGACTTCAATTTACCATTTGTGATTGAGTGTGATGCATCTAGAACTAGAATTGGGGCTGTGTTGATGCAGATGAACAGACCAATAGCATATTTCAGTTTTGCTTTGAAGGGGAGAAATGCTACCTTATCTACTTATGAGAAAGAATTACTAGCTATCATCCTCTCTACTAGAAGGTAGGAAAAATATGTGCTTGGTAGGAGTTCTGTGATAAGGACTGACCATCAGAGTCTCAAATATATTCTTGAGCAAAGAATTCAGGCAGGAGTCCAGAATAAATGGCTGGCTAAGCTACATGGATATGATTATGTGGTGGATGCTGCAGATGGCTTATCCAGAATTCATGGAGAAGAAGTGGAACTTTCAGCTATTTCTATGGTCAATAGTGACTGGTTGAAGGAGATCATAACCTTATGCTCTGAAGATGCCTTCTACAAGGAACTTGATGAGAAGCTACAGCAAGGACAGGTGAGCACTGAGGAGTATTCAAGGAAAGAGGGCATTTATTACTATAAAGGCAGAACTTTACTCAGTCCTAGTGCCCAGGAATTAAAAACCACCTTATTGAAAGAATATCATGATAGTCCTACTGAAGGACATTCTGGAGTTACCAGAACATTACATAGATTGAGGAGGGCTTTTTACTGGACAGGAATGAAAAAAGATGTCCAACGACATGTCCAATCTTGTGATACATGTCAAAGAGATAAGGGAGAAAATGTTGCATCCCCAGGGCTCCTACAACCATTGCCTATTCCAGAGTATATTTGGGAGAACTTGTCCATGGATTTTATCACAAACTTACCGAGAAGTGGAAACCAAACTGTGATATTTGTTGTGGTTGACAGGTTGTCAAAGTATGCACATTTCTTTGCATTAGCACACTCTTACAATGCCCAATCTGTTGCTCAGGTGTTCTTTGAAGGAGTGTTCAAACTCCATGGGATGCCCAAATCTATAGTTTGTGACAGGGACTCTTTGTTCACTAGCTCATTTTGGAAAGAACTCTTCAAAGTGCAAGGGAGCCAACTCAAATTCAGCTCAGCATACCATCCACAAACTGACGGACAGATTGAAGTAACTAATAAAAATCTGGAGTGTTATCTGAGATGTTTTTGTTGTCACAAGCCAGGGGAATGGAGTAAATGGTTGCCCTTGGCTGAGTTTTGGTATAATACTACATTGAAGGTTTCAACCAATACTACACCTTTTGAAGCAGTGTATGGCCGACCTCCTCCATCCTTACTCTCCTATATTCCTAAAAGTTGTAAGGTAGAGTATGTAGATGCAGCTCTCTTTTCCAGAGATATCACCTTACAATTTTTTAAGGGCAGCTTGAAGAAGGCAGTAGAACAGATGAAAAGGTTTGCTGATATGCACAGGAGTCCTAGGAGTTTTGATGTTGGAGAATGAGTATTTCTTAAGCTTCAGCCCTATAGACAATTGAGTGTCTTCTCCTACAAAACTCATAAGCTTTCCCCTAAATATTATTGGCCTTACCAGATCTTAGATAAAATTGGTGAGGTTGCCTACAAGTTAGACCTTCCTACTCAGGCACAGATTCATCATGTGTTTCATGTTTCAGAACTTAAGAAGAGAATAGGTACTTATGTTGTCCTTCAACATGATCCTCCTAGCTATGTTGCTGAGTTGGTTGATGAACCTGAAAAGATTATGGACAGAAGATCAATGGTTCAAGGGAAAAAGTTGGTGTTACAGGTTTTAATCAAATGGAAGCAACGTTCTCCTTTAGACTCTACTTGGGAATCTTATTGGGATCTTGTCAAGAGGTTTCCTGCATTTGACCTTGAGACAAGGTCTAATTTAAGGGGAGAGAATTGTCAGGGATGGAGCTGAACTGGAATTGAACTGGAGCTGAACTGGAGCTGACAATGATGTACAGGGAGATTGGAAGACAGGAGCACTGAAAGAGATTGAATTTAGGCTTGAGAGGGTCTGTTTTGCAATACTTTTAAGTCCAGGTAGATTGTAATAAATGTCCAAAGTTTGTTACAGACAGTTAAAGCCTGTTTTGTTAGTTTTGAGTATGTGCACGTTTTGTGCACGTTTTCTTGTTTTGGCTGTTTGAGCGACAGTATAAAAGGGGAAATGTAATCAGAGATCAGTATGAATGGAAAAATATTGATTTCCTCTCCTCAACTCAATTTTAATCTCCCTCTTCCTCAACTTCTCTCCATTTTCCTTCCTTTCTCTATTCTTACAGGCTCCTCATAGCCAAGAACATGGCTAGAAGATTCAATCGAGGAACACGATCCTCTCAGAAGACTTCTCACTGAGTTCTAGGGTCTCCTCGCTATCCTGCACTCCCGCGCGTCCGCTGACCACCTCGACTTCGTTTCCTCCTCACGTCGACTCCCCCGTCCGCCGCGCCTCTCCTTCACTTCCTCTCGTCCGACAAGTTCGTCGATTTAAAGGCCATCCCCTCTAGCATCCTGTGATTTGGGGTTCTTATCTCTCTCCTTTTCAATCATCAAACCTAGGGCTTCAATTTTTCCTTTTTCTCTATTTAATGAAAATCTTATTTGATTTTACACATTAGGGCCTTGTTGTCTCGGTTGATCTTTGAAAGTGGTTGAAAATTCTACATCTTTACTGGATAAGGTAAATCCTCAAATTTGAATTAGTATATGTTCTTAATTTTTGTTTAAATTAGTTTATTTTCTCTATTTTTTCTGTCCATGTTATGTAATTATTTTGTGTGTCATAGCTTTTGGCAGTCAAAATTGATATAACCTTCTTCTTTTGCTTCTTCTAATCATATAACCCTGTGTGTACAAAAGCAAGATTTATGGGGGAGAACTGGTTGAACTTCGGAAGGAAAGTCGATGGGAATTTCTGAATACTCTCTTCTCTGTGTTAGAAGCTGTAATGTATATGCAGGTGATTACTCTCTTTTTCATGTAGTTTTCTCTTTTTGACCATCTACTGTATATTTTTCTCCTATTCTACTTTGGATAGGAAATTTAAAAAAGTAAAACCTTCACATTCATCAGCCTCTCTAGCTTGTTAATAGTTTAAGACATGTCATGTAGTGCTTATTTGCATAAATATCGCTGTTTCTTACCTTTCAGATTAAATGGTATCTGTTTTATACTTGTTCTGATTAAGTGGAACATCAACTAGTATGAATTTCTGTTGAACAAATGAGTAATTAAGATCGTTTCCAGGTGTCCATTGTACTTAGTTATTCAATTCTGAGGATATTAATCTCAATAAATATTTGAGGATGACATCATAGTTAATGAAATCTCTATGCTTTTATCAAATATTGAGGATCTTGTCTCTATGGAAAGATATCCAGCAGCAATAAACATGAAGGTCCCAATGGACATTAATTTGATGATCATGGCTCAATGTAAAGATATCCAGCAGCAGAAAACACTGTACTTGTGCATTTGGTCACGAACAACTTTTCAAAGGGTCTTCTCCTTTTTGACCTGTTCTGACCAATTTGCAGCATAAAGCTCCATGGACAAGTAAAATCTATTCTTAGTTGTTTCCTTCTGAATTTCAAAGTTTCAGATTCCATTTTATTATCTTGTTATAACGGATCATGCTACTACCTTCTTATGTTTATTTTATCCGACTAATGTCTTGTCAGTCATCAAATAAAAAGAGCAGTTCCATATAGTTGAGAATGACATTACTTGGTTTCTCTGTGCAGATGGTTGACAGATTGGATCAAGGAGCTATATCATCTGAACTTGGACCATTTGACTATAAAGGGCTTTTCAAGGCAACACACTGAACTTATTAACTATAATAGGTATAGTTATAATCTTACAATGCTGCTTTGTATTTCAGGCTGTTTCTAAAGCCCTTTTCAGAGCACATGTTGAAGGCCAACTTAAGGTGACATTCACATTCATTATATTCAATAATTTCTCTTTGACCATTGATAGATGTTTGCTGGGTGATCTTGCAGAGTGAGATAATGGCTGAACCAGAATGGTTTGTCAAGCCTGACACAGAGCTCCCTTTCGCTCTTTTGAACCAAAAAGAGGTTCATAAATATCTCCTTTAACTTAATCCAATATCTGTTTCAGGTAGTCATGCTTAAAACTTTTTTTTTTCATTACTCATTTTCTATTGGCTGTCAGGCTGGGAAGAGGTTGCTATTAATTACCAACTCAGACTATCATTACACGAATAAGATGATGCATTATGCCTTCAATAGGTTTCTTCCTAATGATATGACATGGCGTGACCTTTTTGACATAGTGAGGTTTATGAGAATATTTAACTGCAACTTAGTTTCACGTGCATTATCTAGTTCAATAGTATGATTCTATGAATCAATCAAGCAATCATATTAGCATCAAGACTTTAGTGAAGCTGTTCTTATTTAACAAATGTCCTATAGACATTTCACAGGTCATTGTCTCAGCAAGAAAGCCTGAATTTTTTCCAAGTGTTGCACCCTTTGTATGAAGTAGTTACAGATGATGGACTAATGCGTCCCAGCTTTAAGGCATGTTCGGGTGGTACATTCTGGCTTTTGTGAAATTGTATTCTTGTTAGTAAGTTCTAGTTGCTCAATGCATGTAAATGTATGTTTTGCTTATCTCAGTGTCACAAAACTATAAGTTGCATCATGCTGAAATTTTTTGAGTATATCTTGTTGCTAGATACAGACATTAAGAAGTAAATGATGCTCAACTAGACTATCATGTAAAATCCATCATCTTCCAAGATTAACCAGACCCAGCCAATATGCATTTGGGTTTGTCCTAAGCCGAATCTGGTCCAAGCTGGTCAAGTTTTGTCCTTGGAATGAACTATAGCAGTCATCTAACTGACACTATATAGCTAGTGTGTGAAAGTTATTAACTTAAAATTAGCATTCTAGCCAGTTTTAGAAGTGGTATGCTAGAAGAAGTTTCCTGCATTGCAGCGCCAGTATGCTTAGAGTTGAAATAATATTGAATCAACTTAACATTTCTAATATTCTGATTCTTGTCGATTGTCTACATATATTGCCATGGGATAAAGTGTTTGAACTTAGAAGATGAAGTTAGTTTTCTGGTGAGTGTTTTAGCACTTAAATTGTCAGTTGTTGAGTTAATTATTAGCTATTATTATTTATTCTTTTGGGGCTGTGTGGAGTCCGATTAAAACTTAAAGGGTATGCCTGTAGTTTTTAAACCAGCCTTCTATATATTTCCGGGATCACCTATTAGCACTACAGTAGATTATTCAATTGAATACTGTTTTGTGGAGAAATTCTTTACCTCTTCCAACTTGTCCCTATTTGGCCTGTTATTTCAATTGAAATCCATCCCTTGTGTGATATGTCATCTTTATATACCTTTATTTTTAATTGAAATCCATCCCTTGAGTGATATGTCATCTTTATACACTTTTATATTTATTCTTTGGTGATCTATCTTGAATATTCTGTCTCGAGTTAAGAACCTAGTTCCCAACTTCCATGTAAATCTGCATTCCTTCAAAATAGCCATCACAACGGTCTGTTTATATTAAAGGTTGCTCCTATTGAGAATAAAATGTGGGAGAATCAGTTAACATGGTTTGATCATGTACAATGGATTAAACGAATTTCTTTCACTATATTCAAAGCTTTACAACTTTATAATATGTAATACCAGTTTCATTTTGCTCAAGGAGAGAAATTATTATATGATGTTTGATTGCATAAGTTTTTTTTTAGCTTTCTCAGAGTTTTATGTCGTTGTGGCTCTTGCAAGGGGCAAACTCTACCACCTAGTGAGTGGGAGCGACACAGGTTCCAAAAGTAAAAGCTGGAAGAGCAGTGTCAAAATTAAAGGCACAATGATTTCACTTGGAAAATGGGTTTGTAATTTTTTTACTTTGTTGAAGCTTGCATGATAGGTTTTTTATATGCTTTCTTTCATGTAGTAAGTTGCTTAGTTTGTAATTTTATAAGTATGCAAAACATGGTGGTATCTTGTAGGCTACATTTCGTGAGATCATCAGACTATTATATTATGTCCGGCATAAACAATACCCAATGAAAGCTCTTTAACATATTTATTGTAATTCTCTAATATGCTTCTTGAATTCTGCACCTTAATATTATGTGTGACCAATCTATTACACTTAGCGTTTGTTTTCCTGAAATGCTGTCATTATACATAATTTTGTTTTTCTTCTCCCAGTCCACCCCTCTTTCTGTATGTATATGTGTGCGCTTATACATGTGTGTGGGGGTATGCATGATCGTTGTGTGTGTTAACCCTTGGTATGTTTGTCTTTTAGATATACAGCCATCCCTTAGCATTACTGTGATTATTTCTTTTGTCCAGTCATTTGCTTAAGAATCTGATGTTTCACTTTGTTGTCTACCTGCAGCTAGATCATTACAATACAGTTTCGGCAAATAATGGAAAACGACCTTCTCTGAAGGTATGAAAACGAAAGTTGTTTGCTCTTTTACAAGGTAAACAATTTTCCTTGTTGCTTTTGGTGTTTAATTTAGCTATTGATGTTGGTTATTGTGTCAAACAATTACAATGTTCTCAAGACCATAGCCAAATAAAGTTCCTTATAGTAGTTTTTCATCTTAACAGAAGCATACGAGCCTGTAGATGCTAAATGGACTACTGAACGATGTGCTAGTCTGCCGATGGGTTCGAGGACTGGGATTACAACATAATTTTTTATTTGTAACAGGTACTCCATATTATTGTTCTGATCCTAGACTTATTTGCTAATGCATTCACTTATGATTGTCTACACTTGCACCCTATAAATATGTGTGGACTTTTGCTAAGAGATGGTTTTCTCTCTAAATTTGCTACGCTTAGTTCCAAACAATAAATAGATTCTTTCAGTTTCTCCTTCTGTTCTGCCTCCCATTATCAGCATCACCACCATGAAATTCACACCCTCTCATTCTGGAAATGACCCCCATTTCCCACCAGCGCAAGATCCACTGTCACTGCCAAATTCTACTTTCTTTATAGTGTGTAATGTCAGCATTTACCACTATTGATATCTTCTTTCCTTATCCGTTTCTTTCTCAAGCAACAGCCTGTACATATGACCTAGCATTTACCACTATTGATATCTTCTTTCCTTATCCGTTTCTTTCCTTATCCCTATAGTCCTTGCAGAAATCAGCGGGTTAGAGTGGATCTAGAGAGTGGATTTGAGCAAGTCATGGAAGGATAAGGGGCCAAAGTTGGTCCCAGTAAATCTGAATGGTGCTTGAGCCACATCTTATTATCTGTAACACTTCCCATGCAGGGGTGTATATATGAATGGGCCATTTGTTAAAAAAAAAATAATGAAGGACCTTTAATCCTTTCTTAGGCTTAGGCTAAAATTTATGCAGACATTTACAAATTTTAAAGCATACGTAGTTAGTCATTTTAAAATTTAAAGCATATATTTAAGTGACTGAATCTTGCAATAAATATAATCTCATTTTTATCTTTTTATCTAAATTTATGCAGGAAAATTGATGGTGGCTGAAACAAGTTAATCCATGCGTGCTTTTCACTTACTGTGAGATTAGCTCTATCCAGACAATTTACAAATTATGTATACCAATGGAGGCCTTTAAACAGAAGACACGTTTTATTTTAATGAAAGAGTACTTTTAGTCATGTACTTTGGACAAAAGAAAAAACTTGTACTAAAGTCATTGTAATGATCCGATGAATTGTTCTTTATGTTTGGTTGTTAATTTGCTTGCACAATTTGGAGTTTCATTTCTTTGTTTGTGACATGAGCAGGTATAAATCATGGAGCTTTCATTTTGTTTTGTTCTTCTTTAATTTTGAAACTGCAGGTCAAAAAATGTGTGATATCTGGATGATTTGCTTTTGCACGGTCAAAATTGAAAACCGTCCCCTTTGCTATATATACCTGTTCCCATATCTTTACATCTGAAAATCATTCCCATTGCTAAAAACCGTCCCCATTGCTAATCATCTTCTTAGGTATAAAAACCGTCCCCATAGATTACAAATAAAACCGTTCCCATAGACAATAAAACCGTTCCCATAGACAATAAAACCGTCCTCCTAGGTCAAACTCAAAACTATCCCCCTTGGTGTGTAAGCGTCACGGTAGCTTAAAAATATAACCGTTCTCGTTGCCAAATAACCGTCACCATCTGTAAAAATATGAACCGTCCCCATAGTTAAACCGTCCCCAAATGTTGTCTACGGGAACAATTCAAGAATCGCGCCACTTGGATCATGAACCGTCCCTTAGATCTATGAGGACGGTTTTATTGTCTAGCGAGACGGTTATAAACCGTCCCCGTAGACCTATTATTTGGAAGTGTGTTAGCAAAATACAGCCTGTACATATGACCTAGGATTTCATGTGCCTCTTATCTATAGGTATGGGGATGAGAGAACCAAGGCAAGAGCAATGCTTTGTGACATATATCATCATGCTATCTTTGATGAGTTCTCGATTGCATGCGACCTTTTGTTGATGAGTCATTTGCAAGAAGAGATTCAACTCATGGACATATCCTCTTAGATTCTATTTAACAGGGCAATGGCAGAGTTCAGTTTATGTGCATTGAGGACGAGTCTTATTGCTAAAGCGTATGGGTGCCTGTCTAAACTTTATACAGGTGGTAGGGTGAAGAAGCTGCTTGCGCAAGGTGTATCTCATAATCGGTATCATGAAAAAACTCCTGAGCAAGTATGTGCCACATTTATTGCTAAATTTTTTTCATCCAAGCTAATATAACTGATTTATCATAATAACGCCTCTTCCTTAGTAATGATGCTTATCATTTTAAATCTATCATATTGAACTTAATGAGATTTACTTTTTCCAATTAGATTGTCCACATATGGAAAGTTTTTTGCTTATTGAGACCACATTAATTTCATGCATATTATGTTGTGCTGTGATGCAAATGTGCTGCTATGCAAACATACTTGTGTTTGTACATACTTGTCAGTTAATTGTCATTCCAAGTTATTATCTTACCGTAGTTGTTTGTGTGTCAACTCAACAAATTATATTGACATGAAATAGTTAAAGTAGATATTCTACTTAAGGGGCATATGTGCTCTTTGATTTCTTATTCACGATATTCTACTTAAGGGGCATATGTGCTCTTTGATTTCTTATTCACACTATATTCACGGTAAAGTATGTGTGGATAGATATTATATAACCTATGTGCTCTTTGATTTCTTATTCACACTATATTCACGGTAAAGTATGTGTGGATAGATATTATATAACCATTTTGTTGGCCTTCTTATTTTGATGATGTTTAACAAACAATTTACTTGTAATGTTGTTTGTCTAGTGTTTGTGTTTTTGTATTTATTCTAGGCAAACAACGTGTTGGAGGATGGATGGAATCGAGCCTTAACGATCATATCAAATGGAGGTTGGCGGATTTATGGAGTGAAGCAACGTTAATTCAAGTTAAAGATCCAATTACAAGCTTCTTCCGTAAAGTTTACCAAGTCATGCTCATTGAAGACCTTCATCAAGCTTGGGTATATTTAGTATAGGTTTATATTAATTATGTGTGTTAATTCTATAAGCTCAAACATACACACACATATATATTTGTGATTTTCGTAACTATAAGTGTTTTTATGAAAAATAAGTTTTGGACTATATTTACATCATAAACAACTTTTATTATGTCCATATAAATATTCCATAAGTTTTCAAAACTTGTTTTGAGTCAAAAATAACAATCACATGTTTTTCATATATACGTCTTTTAGTGCTTTCGCAGAATACAGTGTTTTTTCACAAATTATAAATGCAAATTGAGAAATTCTTTTTCTAACATGTTTGTTTTCATGTTTACAAATATTTTGCAAAGTTTCATCAAGTTTGGAATTGATTTGTTATGTTTAATGGAATTTACAAAATCATGTTTTTCATTCGTGCATGTTCGTGCATGTTTTACAAAACAGATGAGTTTTCATAAAAGGAAAGTGATATTCAAGAAATTATTTCTTTGACATGTTTATCTACATGTTTAGAAACTTTCCTCAAAATTTTACTATTTTTGGAGTTGATTTACTGTGCCTAATTGATTTTACAAAATCGTATATGTTAACAGTTTTTCAGAAACTGTAAATTTGTGTTCAAATATTTATTTCTCTCAACTGGGAAAATATTTTTCAGAAAGTCTTTCTCTGACATGTTATTCTACATGTCTATAACATTCCCACAAAATTTTATAATTTTTGGAGTTAATTTACTATTTTAAATTGATTTTACAAAACAGCTACACACTGCTACAGTACTCCGGTCGACCGGAAATGTCTTTGGAGGTTGGTTACTGTAGCTAACGGCTATATTTTCCAGATTTATATATATCCGTTATTTTATCTTTTTGCTTGGTTTTCTTGGGTTTTTAGGCTTGTTTCATGAGCCTATATATACTCCATGCCCTCATACTTCTAAGGGCACTCAAGAAATATTTTAAACAAGTTTAAAGAGTTTTAAACAAGGGTTTAAGTTTGTTTAATGTTTGTTTAGAAGCTTTTAAGCAATTGGGTGTTTGAGTTTGAGAATTTAATTCCATAAGAGCTTGAGGAGATCATCTATTAGAGTTTGAGCAATCAACTATTCTCCCTCCATCTCTTGTCATCTATTGAGAACTTTTCTAAACTCAATCTAGCTTTATATTTCATATTGTTTGATTATCATTTTATTAAGCTAGTATTCATATTGAGTTTAGTTGATTTTATTTTCTCTATGTTTATACACACAACCATTTGAGCTTATTGTATTTACATTCATAGTATAATTGGGTTGTGGGATTGTGTAACTTAGAGAGTGAGCTTATAATTCGTTCTCATTCATTGTAGAGAACAAACACTTTGTATTGAGCCTAATTGTGAGGATTCACTTGTAATACACTTGTACACCGAGAGAAGTGTGTGGTGAGAGACGGGGTCGAATCCAAGAGGAGTGACGTCGGTTGACGTGCCTAGGGAGAGGTTGTAACCGAGCACTTGAGGAGGAGGACACGGGCTAGGACCAACACTTAGTGTGTGAGGTGTGATTGCATAGTGATTGTATTGTGAGGTGTAAACGTTGTTCGGGTGAACGTAGAAAACCCGGTTGTGATAGTGGAGATCTCCTCGAGGTGAGGAGCGGAGGCGGAGACGTAGGACGGAAGGTCCGAACTCCGTGATCATATTGCTTGTTTGAGTGTGCTTTGGCGTTTATTCATATTTATGTTCATATCTTATATCGTCATTGTGCATTGCTCATTTCTATATCATCCACTATCTTGTTTAGATTGTTTATCCTTGTGTAGTTTATATATCATTGCATATATCTCATAGTATATCTCTTTGCTAGGATATTTACCTTTGTTCATATTGCTTATTTAGGCTATGAATCAAATGTTGCTCCTAAATTCATTAATTTTCCCTATGCTCAATGGGCTTCTAGATTTAAACTATTTATTGAATCTAGAAATATCGACTTATGGAAAATTATTGATTGTGCTTATATTGTGCCCACATTGGAGAAATCCAAGTGGAGCGATCATGATAAGAAAATGTTTTCAATGAACAAGCTTTTGTTAGAATTTTTGCTTAATGCTTTTGACTCATCCTTTTCTAACAAATTTGTTCATTTTGATAGTGCTTACAAACTTTGAAAATTTATTGAAGCACATCAAGGGGACTTGGAGGCAATCCGACAAGCTTTGGAGGATTCTTCTTCAAGTTCATGTGGAGCATCATGCACACGGCCACAAGAGGATGACTCTTGTGTAGTAAGCGATTCCGATTCCGATAATGATTTATCTATTGATGAACTCGCTTGTGCATATGAGAAATTATCGCATGCCTACACTAAATTGCAAAATAATTTTATTGATCTTAAAAGCAAGCATGTTGGTTTAAAATCCAATCATGATAAGCTAGTTTCCAATTTTGATATTATTTCTCAAGAAAATGTTGCTCTTAAAGAAATTAATGATATGTTAAAATTGGAAAATGAAAAATTGACTTCATCTATATCTAGCTTAACTCATGCTAATAATGATGCCATGATAGAAGTAGAAACTATTAGAAATGAGTTTAATTCTTTTAGAAATGATAATGTTTCATCTACTTCTATTTCCTATACATGTATGCAAAATGTTGAGTTGAGTCAAGTTAAACATCGCATATCTTGTTTAGATTCAACCTTAAAAACATGTATGGTAAACCATGATAAGCTTATGAACATGTGTGCTAAGTCTCATGCTACTACACCTAAACATATCACACATCATGCACACATGTATAGCAAAATTTATAAGTGCTCTATTTGTGGTCGTAAAGGACATTTATCTAAATTTTGCTATGATGCACAAAAATCTAAAAATAGTAATATCAATGCTTCTTGTGCATCTCATAAGGCTTCTTCATCACACACACATGTACATGCACACACTCATAAAGTTCATCACAAGCATGCTCATGTGTATAGATGTGATCATTGTGGTAGATTTGGTCATTTGACCAAATTTTGTTTTGATTTAAAGAAAGTTTCACATTTGCAAAACAATTTTAAAAGACCATCCATGTTTGCAAATGTTTCTAATGTTTCCCGTGCACGAGCTAATGGTCCACAAAAACAAATGGATCTCTTTCATTGCACAAATTGCAATCGGAAGGGTCATTTGAATGAATATTGTTTTGACCATGTTAGTGCACCATATGTGCCTAAGAGGGTTCATAACCCTAAGGCTTTGAGCTTAAATGATAGGGGTCATGTCCCTAAACTTTTTGGTACCAAGAATACTTGGGTACCAAAACAAATTTGATTTTAAACCAAGAACTTTAGTGTTTTTATTTTTTTATCTTGGTTTTGAAAATTATGTTTTAAGATCTTTTGGTCATGAAAACAATTCCTTCTTGTATCAAATCTTTTGTTTTCATGATTATTATTTTTGTTTTGATGAGAGGACTATGATAACCCTCCGGAGTTATTGGGTGTTTATTCCCAAACATTGTTTACCGGGTGCTAAACATATTTATATGTGTTGTTACTAGCTCAAGAGCTAGATATAATTGCCTCTCTTGATTTTTGAATCAATGATGATTTGATTTTACGTTTTTGGATTTAAACTTTGATTTATGATTTCAATTGGTTGATTTGTTTTCATTTGAAAACTTTTTACATGATTCTCATGTTTCTCTTCTTTTGATTTCATAAAATCTATTTCATACATCGGTTTTTATGTTCTCATTTTCGTTTTGTATGTGAGTTGTTTTTTAGCATCTATGCTTACTCACATATGTTTGCCTTGATCCTCATTTCATATTTTCTATATGGCATTTTGATAGGGGGAGCAATCCCTATATTTGTTTTATACTCACCCATGCTCATATATAGGGGGAGCTTTCGCTCTCTTCATTCCTTTTGTCCCCTTTTTAATGTTGTCAAAGGGGGAGAAATATTGTGAGTATACATTTCCTTATTTATATGCATGTGAATTATAATTTGTATATTCATTTCCTTTCATGCATATATCCTTTTTGTAAATTGTTTGTCATCATCAAAAAGGGGGAGATTGTTGGCCTTCTTATTTTGATGATGTTTAACAAACAATTTACTTCTAATGTTGTTTGTCTAGTGTTTGTGTTTTTGTATTTATTCTAGGCAAACAACGTGTTGGAGGATGGATGGAATCGAGCCTTAACGATCATATCAAATGGAGGTTGGCGGATTTATGGAGTGAAGCAACGTTAATTCAAGTTAAAGATCTAATTACAAGATTCTTCCGCAAAGTTTACCAAGTCATGCTTATTGAAGACCTTCATCAAGCTTGGGTATATTTAGTATAGATTTATATTATGTGTGTTAATTCTATAAGCTCAAATATACACACACATATATATTTGTGATTTTCGTAACTATAAGTGTTTTTATGCAAAATAAGTTTTGGACTATATTTACATCATAAACAACTTTTATTATGTCCATATAAATATTCTATAAGTTTTCAAAACTTGTTTTGAGTCAAAAATAACAATCACATGTTTTTCATATATACGTCTTTTAATGCTTTTGCAGAATACAGTGTTTTTTCACAAAATATAAATGAAAATTGAGAAATTCTTTTTCTAACATGTTTGTTTTCATGTTTACAAACATTTCACAAAGTTTTATCAAGTTTGGAATTGATTTGTTATGTTTAATGGAATTTACAAAATCATGTTTTTCATTCGTGCATGTTCGTGCATGTTTTACAAAACAGATGAGTTTTCATAAATGAGAAGTGATATTCAAGAAATTCTTTCTTTGACATGTTCATCTACATGTTTAGGAATTGATTTGTTATGTTTAATGGAATTTACAAAATCATGTTTTTCATTCGTGCATGTTCGTGCATGTTTTACAAAACAGATGAGTTTTCATAAATGAGAAGTGATATTTAAGAAATTCTTTCTTTGACATGTTTATCTATATGTTTAGAAACTTCCCTCAAAATTTTACTATTTGTGGAGTTGATTTACTGTGCCTAATTGATTTTACAAAATCGTATATGTTAACAGTTTTCCAGAAACTGTAAATTTGTGTTCAAATATTTATTTCTCTCAACTGGGAAAAGATTTTTCAGAAATTATTTCTCTGACATGTTATTCTACATATCTAGAACATTCCCACAAAATTTTATAATTTTTGGAGTTAATTTACTATTTTAAATTGATTTTACAAAACATCTGCGCACTGCTACAGTACTCCGGTCGACCGGAAATGTCTTTGGAGGTTGGTTACTGTAGCTAACGGCTATATTTTCCAGATTTATATATATCCGTTATTTTGTCTTTTTGCTTGGTTTTCTTGGGTTTTTGGGCTTGTTTCATGAGCCTATATATACCCCATGCCCTCATACCTCTAAGGTAACTCAAGAAATGTTTTAAAAGAAAAGAAAAGTTTAAGCAAGGGTTTAGAGTTTTACTGTTTGTTTTGAGTTTGGGTTTCTGTTTACAAAGGAGGAAGTTTTTACTGCAGATTGAGGGATTCATTCTCAATCCTCTTCATCCTCTTCTTTGTGGAGGTGTGATTGCATAGTGATTGTATTGTGAGGTGTAAACGTTGTTCGGGTGAACGTAGAAAACCCGGTTGTGATAGTGGAGATCTCCTCGAGGTGAGGAGCGGAGACGTAGGTCGTGGGGACCGAACTCCGTAATCATATTATTTGTTTGTGATTGCATTGGCGCACTTACTTTTATGTTTATATCTTATATCGACTTTGTATATTGCTTGTTGATTATATTGCCTACTATCTAGTTTAGATTGTTTACCCTTGAGCTTATATATTCTTGCACATACATTGCCTATATCTCTTTGTTAGGATATATCTTGTTGTTCATATTACTTATCCTAGCTCATATACATTGTTGTATTTCATACTTGCTAGGATAACTTATTAATTAGTTTTAATTGACATTTAATCGGATTAGATTAGCATAAGACCCTAATCACCCCCCCTCTAGGGTCTAACACATTTTAGGCCTGCTTATGAGATATATGTATTATCATATGCTATTTCTAATTCACTTTTCTGGTTTATTTTCTTTGATTGCTCGACTGATTATTTGAGCTTTGCTAAACGACCTGCTGGGATGTTACTGGGGACAATATATATTCATCTGGGTGGTCTTTGTTGATACTTTCCAACCTGTTTGTTTCATAGATTTCTCCTGCTACAATGCAAATCACTGTGGAGCTTGGAGTCATTAGGCAAGAGCAGCTGAACAAGTTCTATTTCATATTGAGGGCTCATAGGATTGTTCTTGAAGAGAATTTGTCGATTCAAGTTATTATGGAGAAGTTGCAGTCTTATAAAGCTTGGATTGTGCTCAAATTTGAGGTATTTTTCTTGTTTCTTTATTTTAAATTTGATATTTAGTGTTGGTTTTGTTGACAAGTTATGATCTTGCGGTTGATTTGGGATTGATGGTCATGCGAGAGAGATGGGTTTTTGTTGGAATTGGATTGTGTTTTGGAGAACAACATGCGCAAAAATATTGGGAAAGTAAAAACAATATGTGCAAAAAATGGATGTAGCATAATTGAGAATGTTATTATGCTCTTGTGGATATACTCTTGAAGATAGGATATAAAATGAATGAATTTGTAGGAGATTAGAGGTTGCTTCCATCAGGATAAAATGAGAGAATCAACTGAAATGGTTTGATCATGTAGAACAGTGACCACTAAATGCACCCAGTGAGGAGAACTGATATGATTATTGTCAATGGGCCAAAGAGGTTGTAGGTGGACCGAATTGAACTTGGTTGAAGCAATTAAGTAAGAAATGATTATAGCTCATTTAGTAGAGGATAAAGGCATAATAGAATTGAATGAAAGAAAAGAATAGATTCATGATGCTAACCCCAACTCTGGGATAAAGGCTTTATTACTCTTGTTGTTGTATTATGTTTTGATTTTTTCTTTAACATTTTCTTTTTTTTTCTTTTTTTACAAGGTCTCATTTTGGTGTGCATTAGTTTTAGTTTTATATGAGATTCATGGGTTTTGTTTATTTTTAATGTTAGAGAAACTGGTCTTTTGATTTGGAGGTATATTATGGTTTTTTTATGGTTTTTTTTTCATTTTTATTTTGTGTTGATTTTATAGACAAGTTCTGATTTAATATGGTTTATGGTAGTTTGTAAGTATACCATCCTTATAATTCGTGGAAGAAATTTGAATATAACTCTTCCTTTGTTTTTATGATATTTTGCTATATTTTTTAGGGTTTTCAATATCAACTTGGTGATTTTCGATTGAGAGTTGGAAAGTGCGTTCCTTCTACCTCTGAAAGTTTGAGGGGAATCATGATGGAGGTATGTTTTGTATTTTGAATATTCACATTCTTAAGTATATTTGTATCTCAGTAAACTTTACATGTTCTTTATGCTTCTATATGGCTTTATTGCAAAAATATTATTATTAAATTACTAAACATTGCGACTGGAAAACATATTTTATGCAACGAGATCATTGGATAATATTTGCTTGAACACATATGTAGTTGAGTCAATATAACGACCTAGAGGTTTACTACCAGGTTGTTTTTTCACTTAGCATTGTAGAAATTTATACCTCATTTGCATGTGAATAGTTACTTGCCTGCGTATTATGTTTAATGGAGTCTATTGTCAGTCCAAGATTTCTAAATGCCCATTTTGAGGGAAATACAACCATTTGGATGTCATATTTGGTAATGCACAATTACAGATTCAAGTACAGTTCAAAAATATTCTTGTGAATTTGGTCATAGTTTATGTGAAATACAGTCTCATTTTCTCATCTGATCTCAAAATTAGGAGTTAAGATCCCAAATGTGTAAATTCAATCGAATGGTAAATTTCAACATTATGAGAAATCAAGCATCTCGACAATCAAACTACATAATTTGGACCTATTTCTTTAATGATCAGCTACATGAATTTAAAGCACCTAAAGTTTCGGCTGCAATCAGTCAGATAGGCCCTTCAGGGACTTTGTTTTATAAAACATTTTATAGGTACTACTGGTTTTATCAAATAGATGGGGTATAATATATATCAATTTATCATTAAAGCTTGCTAATAATGTTCACAGTGTACTAGAGGTTTCATACAGAGAAAGCTGAGACATCGCATGGAAAGCCTTGTTGTGGTAAAGAGTCTCTTTATCTACTTTCATTGCATGCTAAAGAATCACAAACACACTATATGGACATCTGACGCGAAAGTTTTACCTTCAACTTCTAAGTCTGATATCCATCAACATGGTTCTAGAGATCAAATATTCCTGGAATAAGCAATACCTATTTTCAGTTATTGCCAATGGCAAATGTGTAGTATATCCAATATTATCTTGAAATACAACATGATAGAGCACACCATTATGATATTATTTGAGCCGTTTCTTTCTGAACAAGTTACTTGCATTATGGTGCTAACATACATTCTTAACCGCAGGTATTGCGAAATGCAAGGGTAGGAAAAACTCAAGATGCCAAGAAACTCTCAAGTGAGATATTGCCCTCACGTATCATTAAAGTTATAAGAAAAAAAGTTATAAGATAAGAAATAAAACAAAGAAGTGAAAAATATTCATTTACTACTTTCTTCCTATCTATTCTTTATATACAAAACTTTGTCATGAACTTTAAATTAGTTCAAAATTTGTTATAATCATTGATGAACATGTTTATTGGTATAAAAGGTATTTTTATGGAAGGATTAGTTTATTATTGAATGGAAATTTTTAATGGATAAGATCAAGTCGAAGCTCCTTACCCTGTAGGAAAATTATGATTCCATTGTTTTAGTTGGGTTACAAAAAAAAACTTGAGCTCGCCAATTCCACTTTTTCTAATTGGGATACAAAAACAGACTTGAGTACACTCATCCCACTTGATTAAAACATTTTAACTGATAAATAAATCAGACCAGGATTTCTACTTAATTAAAAAAATGAAAGATATTGAACCTAAACATTTATTTGTTGGAAAGCAAAATGTCCACTTAATTTGGGTGTAGGTAGTGGTTGTGTGAACAAGCTGAAGACATTTTCAAAGTCAATGACACTCAAAAGAAAGTATGCAACTCTGGTTAGCAATTCAATCAAGAGGATCCGCTCACCAATCAGAATAAAGGTCCTGCAAAAAAAATCAAAAAAAAAAAATCAAAGATACAAATGAGACTTTAAAAATCTATAAATTTAAAAGTATAAAAAAAGTCCCCTTAAAGTTTGTTGACTTAAAAAAGAGCTCAAAGGCAAATGTAGTAAGTGATTCTCTTGTGGATCTTCAGCATAAAATGGGGCGGTTTAATGCAAATAATGCTAAAGATAGCAGATGATATTTAAAGGGAAGGACAAAGTTTAATGAGTGTTTTGGAATTTATATGAGATTTTAAAATTTTTATGTGTGAATATATGTACTCACACATTAGGTATTGCAAAGGCTTAGTCAAACTCTAATGTCATGAGCTTGGATTACATCACCAAACATTACTTTTACATATATTCTTGTGACAATATTTGATTGATCGATCACGTTATAGATGCAACCGGTGTACTATCACCCAATCAATCACTAAATGTAATTTTATTGTTTAAATGTTGAATTTTTAGCTTATGTCTATATGTTTGATCCATTGCTTACATTCAATAATTTAATAACAAATATTTCCCTAAATAAAATTATAAATATATAATAAATAATAAAAATTTAACCGACCAGTGTATTATCACCCAATCAATCAATAAATGTAATTTTATTATTCAAACGTTGAATTTTTAGCTTATGTCTATATGTTTGATCCATTGCTTACATTCAATAATTTAATAATAAATATTTCCCTAAATAAAATTATAAATTTATAATAAATAATAAAAATTTTATCACATGCATTGCACGTGCAATCCAACTAGTAATAAATAAAAAGGATCTCAGAAAAAAAAGAAAAAATAATAAATAAAAAATGTAGAAACACTGTAAAAAGCTTCCTAGGGGCTGTTTGGTTGTATGTTTTTACCATGTAAAAGGATGGAAAGTGCAAAAAAGTGGGTCCCAATGTCAGCTTTCATCACTTTCAATTGTTTGTTTGTTGTTGTGAAAATAGTGTAAAGTGATTTCATATGCTGATGTGGCATGTAAAGTAATTTCATAAAAAAAGACATGATTTTAGGAGAAAATTGACATTGAAGAAATAAAAAAATAATAAAAAAATAATTCTAACCAATATGATCATTTGAGTAGGGATAGGAAAAAATAAAACAAAAAGATTGTAGGGAGTGTTTGACTGTCTCTGACCTTTAGGGGGTGTTTGTTTGCATACAAGTGAAAGATGAAAGTGAGAAAGTTAATTTCATTTAACAATTAAGGTGTTTGTTTTCATGTAAGTGGTTATGAAAGTGAGATGTAAGAAAGTTGTCACATATGATTTAATACAATTTTGACTTTCCCTAAAAAAATGGTGAAGTCACATGAAAGTGACAAAAATGTAACTAATTTAATTAAATTATTTTAATTATACTTTCTAATTAATCTTATTTTGCCACGTCATCTTCACATTGCACTTTCGATAATAATTTAAATTTTTAAACAAACACTTTATTTCACTTGCGTGTTGACATGGATGCAAAAGTCATTTGCAAAAAAAAAAGTGACTTACATATTTTAAATTCACTTTCAAATTGCCAAACTGCAACAGTGAGGTATTTATTATGATTTTAATTTTTTTCCGAGGAAATAGAAAATTAAGTTTGCTAAATTTTACTTTCACCAAAAAGTATCCCTAAATTCTTAGACACTCGTGAGAAAAAATTGAACCATACTCTTGTGTATTGCACTCATTCCTAAGTTGCACTCAAAGAAAAAATCACAACCACCAACTAGATAATCAATTGTTATGATTATGTAATGGTCCCTCCACTACCTTTTAGATAGGAGAGGATCCGAATCCTCTAAAACTTATCACCCTGAAAATGTCTTGCGATAATGCTGTTACTTTTGTACATGAAACACGTGCTTCGAGTTCCTTCAGACATGATCTACGTGCACCGTTTCAAGCCACAGTTTGTGATGCATATTTTCATCCATACAAGTTTACATCATCATCATGGTTCTCTAAATCCACCGTGCAATCTCACCAACAAACTCCCTGCTAAACTTAGAATCTTCAACCTCCGCCTCGTAAGCGTACAACCACCAAAGTTGTTCTCACTTATTCACATTAGACAAAATATATACCAAGTGATCCTCACCTAGTGTGGGATTAATATACGGGGCGAGAGTCAATTAATGCATTCTGAGGTCAAAAGGCATGTTTCTGTACTTTGATGCTCTCGATCTACTACTTGTCAAAAGAGATTATTATTTTTAATCACAGACGTTAATTTATCATTTATGATTTATATGGAACGAAAGGTTGCCATTGCATACACCATGAAAAATATGACATATTATTTGAAATATGAACAGTGTGCCTTCACATCAAACTATTAAGTGGTTAATATTGTTAATTGGATAACCGGCACGCCAAGAAAAGTAATCATTAGATCATTTTGTTAATTCTCAAAATTTAATTTCACTTTCACCTGTTGTTTACTACAGAGCACAAATTTTATAAGTGATTATTTCTGAGTCCTGGTCCTAGGTCATATAAATCAGTCTCTATATATAGTAACAAGTTTATGGTTGCAAACTTATAATTAATTGCGCCACACAAATTATCAAGAAAATACGGACCATTGCTTAATTTTCCTCCTCACTATAAGTAAACCTAAACCCCCTCAACTCCACCACCACAGAAAACACTTCTATTCACAACACAACAATGGCAGCACCCTCACTATCAAAAGTCTCCGTCCAAAGGAAACCCCCAGTCCTCCTCCCCCCCTCCTCCCTCACCCCCTCCCCTCTCCTCCCCCTTTCCCAAAAAATTTCAAACCTGCAATCTTTCCAATCAGAGCCTGACAAACCAAAGCCTAAATTATGTTTATCATGTTCTGCTGCTAACACGCATAAGTCATAGTTTATTAACACAGATCTTAGTTTCCTGAACTTTTGAATAGCCAATCACTTTTTTATATTTCCTTTGAACTTAGTAATTATGTTTACCTATTGAACTGTAAGAGGTAGTACACAAGGTTTTAAATATCAGATGTCGGGTTCATGTCGGACGGCTGAAATCCATGTCGGATAGCGGAAATCGGGGATATATCGGGGGACATGGACTAAATATCGGATTGCCATATCGGGTGATCCGTATATGTATAATATCATGTCCTAAATGTAATCTAAGCATTCCTAAATTCAATATAAACATACTTTATAAATTTTATAGACTAGACATATAAAAAAGTAAACAATATATGATGTTTAGGATCACTAACCGATTGTAGAAATTTGATTCTCGATTGCATCCTGAAACAATTTGGGTGCTTGACCTACAAAATAAGATAACATTGTTAGTAAACATAGAATAGCATGTAAAGAATAAAGCAAGTAACATATAAGATATAACATATAGAATGAAGATCACAACTCACAAGATTCATATCAAACATAAGCAAATCAAAACAAACAAACAAGTTTTTAAAGCTACAAATAGTTTAAAATTGTTTAACATTCAAGAGCAAATCCATAATAACATAAAAGATAAGATAACTAGAAAGTCTAGAATCCATCTTCATCATCATCCTCAAAAGTAGCATTAGCATCCTCATCCGACTCCGTGAAGAACGCATCCATCTCTTCTTCCTCATCATCTTCCATCGGCTCTTTTCCTTTCAATGAAGATGGTCCCGACTTCTTCTTTTTTTTAAATACATTTATAACCTTTCACTCTTTCTCTTCCTTGGATTAGCTCCCGAAATATCTCCAACTTGCCTAAAAGTTAAACACTCTCCCGGAAATACTTCATCATCACTATTATTCCCCTCCTCACCCAACAACCATTCGGTGACCCTTTCCTCATTATCGTAGGCGGTTAAAGGATCTCTATCTATAATGGCATGCTTGTTCTTCAACTTTGCATTGAACTTGACAAAGACTAAGTCATGAAGTTTATTATGAGTTAGTCTATTCCTCTTCTTCGTACGAATCTACAAAAGAAAATCATGAATTAGCATAAAAAACTAATCATCAAATACTACAATACAAGCCTAGAAGATGATTAAATTTTAAGAAATAATATTACCATCTCAAATATACTCTAATCTCTTTCACAAGCCGAAGAGCTAGTTGTCAAGCTAAAAAAGATTTAACTCTTTTGAATTCATTGTAATCGATAAACAATTGTAATGGATTCTACAAATAAACCAACTTTCGAACCAAACAAACCTGTCACAATCCTAATTCACATAGTCCATGAGTATAAATGTAGTCCAAAACTCCACCATTTTGTTGAAGAATTCAATCAAAAAAATTCAAAAAGTCTATCAAAATATCTAGCACAAAATTTTTTAGTCTTAATCAGAAGTCTAGGATGTATGATTATTGGACAATTGTCCTAGCCTAACAATCCTAAACGGATAAGCATCCTATAAATTTAGTGCTTGTTTGGTTCCGCCATGTTAATAATTTCTTAGAATGTCTTCTTCTTCTTCTTTTTGTTTGTTTTGTTTGAGGGGGCATAAATCTATAGAAATGTTCACCCAAAATGAGACTTTTCTTTGGAATCCATTTTCCTAGCTTTTGAGCTTGGAAATGGGATGAAAGCCACTTTTAGCAATGAAGTATATATATATATAGAGAAAAAAAAAATGTTTTTTGTACTCGGACAAGGGCTTTGACAACGTAATTGCAATCACGGATTTTTTACATATTAATCCCTCAAATCTTCAATAATTTCATATTAGTCTCTCAAATCTTGGAATTCCATGTTAGTCCCTCAAATCATATGACGTCATGCGAAATCATCCCTATGATTAAATACATTTATTTGAGTAGAATATTCCGTCAAATCTAAATATTAGAAGCAAAATTAGGGCTTTACTCCTCTGTAAACTTTCTAAATCCATTTCATAATACTTTCAACCAAAAACCCACTTTCTTAAAAAAAAAAATCAAATTCACTTGAGTTCTTCCCTAATGGTCATAAAAACACCGTAACTCAAAAATTCTCATTTAAGGAATCTACAATCTTCTCCTCCATTGTTTGAAACATTAAAGGAGATGATTTTTACATCTTTTATTAAGAAGAGGGGGTAATGTGATAATTAACAGTGTTTGGCTTGTAGTCAACCCAATCATGATTTTGTTTTTTTCATTACCAAACTAACATAAGGTTGATTTCGCAAGACTCGGTAGGATTGGAGGGACTAATATGCAATTCCAAGATTTAAGGGACTAATATGCATTGTCAAGATTTAAGGCACAAATTTGTGACCTTTGAAGATTGAAGGGCCTAATACCAAAAACCCTACAATCAATTAATTTATTTATCTTTACCTGTCTTAGTACCATGAATTCCTATTTTTGGGCGCCTATATCCAGACGATAGAAGAACAAAAACCCTAACTCTAGCCGCCGCCGCCGCCGCCGCCTCCTCTTTCAATTGTAGGCAGCTGAAATTCGTCAAGATTCAGATCTAGGACTCACCGGCGACGATGTACGACGACGATGAAGACGAGGACATGAGTACCGGGATCTCAGGATCTTACACTGGATTGGGAGGTGTTGGAAAAATATCAGGTGAGAATTTTTAATGATTTTCTTCTGTCACTTCCCTTCTGATTCGAAAAGTTATCGCATAAAAGCTTATTTCAAGCCGGGCCTGCCATTTTAAAAAATTTAGCAGACGCTCTTGAAAATCTTTCTCCGGCTCGCCTCATCTCAGGGAGTTATGCTTTCGGTCTTTTTGAACATTTTATGCTTACTTTTATGTTTAATACGCTCTGAAAGTAGGGGCCGGATAGAAGATAATTAAAAGATCTCCTTATGTTCTCTTAAAAGGCGACGACTCGGAGGCAGCGATAAGTCGGATGTGCTGGCGATGCGGAGGCGGCAGCAGGACTCGGAGGTGGCAACGACTCGGAGGCAACGGGACGAGCTGTTAGGGTTGGGGAGGCGAGTGATTTGTCCGGCGAAGGGAGGAGGGCGCAGGACCTTGTGTGCGGGCTGAGAGAGGTTTAGGAAGATGCTCTGTATATTTGGAGTTTCTGAAACCGGTATGTTTAGCGGGTTAGGTGTGTGTATGAAGAGTTTAGTCAATTTATTAATGTACACTCGCTCCGTGAGCGGTGAGCCCCTCTGACTGACATCAGACAAAATACATGTCGAACCTTTACTTTTTTGTCCCGACATCCACCGCGTGAAGAGACCCCAGCAATTACTAAACCTTAAAAGTTTGTTCTGTATTAGATGCGAGTATTAATGTCCACGCGTTTCATGAGCCTAATTGGTATATAAGAATAACATGCGTCTCGATTCTCGAGTTTCTTTATTTTATAGTATGAAAATTTTAAGGGAAAATCCTCTTTTAACCCAAAGTTTTACCCCCACTTATTTAATAACCCATCCATTTTTCTAAACCCCAATAAACCCATTGTATCCATATGACTTAGTTTTAAACCCAATGTCTATTATACCTCTATCTTTATACTGTATTTTTCCCAAAATTGAAAAACCCAATATTGCCCTTTCTCTTTTCTTCTGATCATCGCTAACAGTAGCAATGGCGACGATGGCTGGAGAAAATGGCGGGCTGCTCTCGCACTTCACCAACCCCTAATTTGGTACTCATCTTCAATTACTCTCTCCTTCTCTCCCCTCCTTTAATTTCCCCTCTTCTTGAGAAATCTCTCTTCATTAATATTCTATTTCCTTATGTGGGTCTTCATTAGATTTGAGCCCAAGGTACTCTCCAGCTCAAAACCTCTTGTTCTTTAGAATATTCTAAAGAACAAGAGGTTTTGAGCTGGAGAGTATCTTGGGCTCAAATCTAATGAAGACCCACATAAGGAAATAGAATATTAATGGAGGAGAGAGATTTCTCAAGAAGAGAGGGGAAATTAATGGAGGGGAGAGAAGGAGAGAGTAATTGAAGATGAGTGCAGCCCGCCATTTTCTCCGGCAATCGTCGTCATTGCTGATGTTAGCGATGATCAGAAGAAGAGAGAAAAGGCAATATTGAGTTTTTTAATTTTGGGAAAAATACAGTATAAAGATAGAGAGGTATGATAGACATTAGGTTTAAAACTAAGTCATATGGGTACAATGGGTTTATTGGGGTTTAGAAAAGTGGATGGGTTTTTAAGTAAGTGTGGGTAAAACTTTGGGTTAAAAGAGGATTTTCCCTTAAAAATTTCATACTATAAAGTAAAGAAACTCGAGAATCGAAACGCATGTTATTCTTATATACCAATTAGGCTCACGAAACGCGTGGATATTAATACTCCCATCTAATACAGAACAAACTTTTAAGGTTTAGTAATTGCTGGGATCTCTTCACGCGGTGGATGTCGGGACAAAAAAGTAAAGGTTCGACAAGTATTTTGTCTGATGTCAGTCAGAGGGGCTCACCGCTCACGGAGCGAGTGTACATTAATAAATTGACTAAACTCTTCATACACGCACCTAACCCGCTAAACATACCGGTTTTAGAAACTCCAAATATACAGAGCATCTTCCTAAGCCTCTCTCAGCCCGCACACAAGCTCCTGCGCCCTCCTCCCTTCGCCGGACAAATCACTCGCCTCCCCAACCCTAACAGCTCGTC
>NC_033799.1:40831323-40911329 GCF_001876935.1 Asparagus officinalis | reverse complement strand
TCGAGTCCTGCCGCCGTTGCCTCCGAGTCGTTGCCACCTCCAAGTCCTGCTGCCGCCTCCGCGTCGCCAGCACATCCGACTTATTGCTTGCTTTTATGTTTAATACGCTCTGAAAGTAGGGCCCGGAAAGAAGGTAATTAAAAGATCTCTTTATGTTCTCTTAAAAGGCGAACCAAGTCCCTGGATGGATTCTATTTCTTTTACTGGCGTAATGAGCATAGTATTAACTTAATACATGTCATTTGTTATTTTGAGACTGTGTTTGACGAGCATAGTATTAACTTAATACATGTCATTTGTTATTTTGAGACTGTGTTTGACGATGCACCCATGAACAAGGATTTCTTTCCGTTCCTTTTACTAAATTTGTTATTTTGAGACTGTGTTTGACGATGCACCCATGAACAAGGATTTCTTTCCGTTCCTTTTACTAATATATATGTAGGTACATGTTCTCGAGCATAACTATGCACATTTATTTTCATTTGACTACTAAAATGAAGTTCATTTTTAAGTATAATCCTACTTATGTTATATTTCTATTTGCAATAGACAAATTTTCTGCTAGTGTGAAATGGTGTTTTTCGAATTAGTGTCAGATTGGTGCTGTTGTCTTGCATTTTAGATCCTTATTTGGGAGCTTATTCTAGCTTAAGATTCATGTTCTTATCTTGCATGTCGGATCCTAAATTTTAAATAAAGAGAAATAAATTCAATTTTCTTCTTCAAACCATTAAATACTCTGATCCCAATAACTCTTGCCCTATAAAAACACATATCTATAAGGAAAAGTATATAAAAAATTATTAAGGATTCTTTTTTTGCCATGTCCAAAGAAATATTCAGCTCAATGTGCTGGTGGCGAGAAGAAGGTGGTAGTGGTGTTGATGAGAATGGTGTTGACGATAACAATGGGACACCCAAAAAGACTTTCGGTTTAATATAGTTCCATTTATTTTGGGTGAGAGAAGATGAAAAGAATGAAAGGTGGAGAAAGAGAATACGTGGAAAGGGATGGGTGAGAAAGGAAGAAGAAAATAAATGTGAGTTGGAAAGTTGTTTGAAGAGGATAAATGAACATATCTTTAGGTCTTGTTGGTTTTAAGACTCTTGACTTTTTCTAAAGGGTTTGGATGCATAACATTTTAGTTTTTGCTCTATACAAGCAATTTTCCCAATAATTAAATAAGTACCACTACCTTTACCCTAAAAATAGTAAAATGCAGGCCACCTCGCATGCCTGCGGCCCTTATGACTCATTTTCCTTTTAACCAAAACTAATGTTGAGAGTAAACAATCAACTCATGGAACTCAAAGTATAAAATGTTGCATCCTCAGTTTTCCATTTTTGTCAAAACGGTATAATATCATGCTACCAAGTCTAGTAATAATTGCAAGAATTCCTCAAAAAAAGGGTTATTACGATATTAGCCAAAAAAGGGTTATTATGATATTAGCCCCCAAATCTTCAACATTTTGATATTAGACCCCTCATTAAAATTGAGCTTAAGCCCCTTAAAATCTTTAATATTTGATATTTGCCCCCCCAACCAAATCCTTAAAATTGATCTCAAGTCCCATAAATCCAATTAGGATGTTGAAATAAGCTCACTGTAGTAAAAATTTGATTGAAATTGAGGAATTTTTATATACTTTAATTTTTTTGGTGATTTGTTTGTTATACTCCTTTCATACAAGTCCAAGCTCATTAACCAATTTAACTGACATACCCATTAAGCTTCCCAAATCTGTTTAATAAAATCTAATTTGCACTTCATCTTCTCCACTGTCTTCTCGAAAGACTTTTTTTAGCTATAATCCCAAATTTACATCGAATATATTCCCATTAGAAGACATTGGAGAATCACTGGAGAAGATAAAGTGAAAAATGGGTTTACATTAGGGTATTTATTAATAGGATATGGGGAGCTCAGTGGGTACGATGAGCAGAGTTTAACTAGAACATCACCAAAAAAGTTAAATTAAATAGAGTACTTCCCCCATTTTAACAAGATTTCAACTAGGGAGGTGATATGACAAAGCCCAGGAATAGACTGATATATTAATCACATGAAAGCATGAAAAATATTGGGAAAATAAAAACATATGGATATACGTGGTTCGGCTTGTAGCCTACGCCCACAGGCGAAGGAAGAAAATAGCTTTACTAAATTGTAAGGAACAGAATATGGAGATCGTTCAATCACTTAATCCCTAACACATCTTGATAATCTCTATACAATCTCTCTCAAACAAAGGAACAAAAGAGAGCCCATAATTACCAACCAAGAGTTGATCAAAAACCTCCTTGACCAGATGTGGTTTTGCTACAGATTACCAAAAATACTAAAAAAACCAACAGCGCCTAGGGTTACCTCCTCTCTCTCAGCTTTCATTTTTTTTTCACCCTTTCTCCTTCGCTCCTGGCTGCGCCTCAAGTTTTCATTTTTTTGGACACTTGCCCCTCTTCTCCTGGCTGCCCCTCAAGAGTCGGAAAAGAAGAAAAATCGGCGCCTCCGTCTCCGTCGTTTGCTTCGCTTCAAGTCGGAGACGAAAACACCGGCGACTCCATCGTTTGCTTGAGGGTAGATCTGCTCGAGGAAAGGATTTGGTCGAGGTATAAAAATTTTGCCTTTCTCTATTATTTCAAGTTCCCTTTCAAATTTCTTTAATTGTTGTAAAAGAGAGTTCTAGCTTTCACACTGATTGTTGTTAAAGAGGGCTCTAGCTTTCGAAGTTTGAACTTTGTTAATGATCGGCTAATTTGTGGCTGTGCTTTCGGATGGTTCAGTGTCAAAAACCTGAAGTTAGCTATAATTTTCTAGAATTTTATGGGTAATTTTGGCTAACCATGTAGCAGGCTTCTATTGATGAGGGTGTTTGGAATTTTGTGAAGGTTGAACATGTGGAAACAAAAAAAATGCTGCAAGTTCAAAGAATGTTTCGGTGTTGAAATTTCCCTAAATGGACCAATATTAGTTTGTTGGTTTTATGAAGAAATTTTGGCATCTAGATCAAGGAAGAGAGAAATCTTTAATTCTACGGTTAAGTTTGGCAATGAAGCCATGTTGTTGCAAAGTGGTAGGTATAGTTTGGTGGGAATAGTTGGAGATTTTCTTTGTTGATATCTAATTCAAGTTGTTGGTTCCTAGCATTAGAAGATGAAATATCGGTGCAGGATTTAGTGGCTTTGTGTAACATGAATTCCATGGGTCCTTGTCTTGAATTGAAGCATCAATTCAATCTTGTGAAAAGCCTAACACTGTACTAAATTACCCAACATAAACTAAATAAACGATAAATCGTAGTTTTGAGGCTCTAAATAATCTCAAGTATATATTGTTCTAACATTTTGTTGTATGGAATTTTCAAGCACTATTCTTTTCATGCACTATTTCTCAGGAATCATGTTATATTTACTCAAAAGCTTGAATGTATATAACTTTCTTAGGCTACAATTTATTACTTTTACTTTCTTACTTTCAAAAACTAATTACTTTCTTACAATATATAAAAAAGATGGACAGAAATGAAGTTGTACGTAGGATGAACAATTCAGCTGCTGTTGCTACTGTACTAGTTATGCTAATGGTATTCATACGCCGATATCAACATCGTCCACTTAAAAGACGTAACATCCCTCGTCATCCTTCGTATGTAAGAGACTTAGACAGACATTCTCATATGCGTCAGATATTAAATGGTAGTACATCGAGTTGTCAAGACTATCTCAGGATGCGTATTGGACCTTTTATGAACTTAGCTCAAATGATGAGAGATGGGGGCTTATTGAAGGACACAATCCATGTTCCTATAGAAGAACAGTTGGCTACATTTCTCTACATAATGGGACACAAGTCCAAGAATAGGGCTTGCAGAATTGACTTCATACGTTTTGGGGAGACTATTAGCAGGTATTTCAATAAAGTTCTAGGAGCTATTTTTTCTCTTCGGGATAGGTTCATGAAACAAGCCCCAAATGAAACCCCGGCAGAAATTATAGAATCTAGTCAATGGTTTCCATTTTTCAAGGTAAGTTACGTATATTAATTATAAACAATTATAGCTATTCTATTGAATTGATACTAATTAGGATCTTGAAAGATTTTTTTTATTCAGGATTGTATTGGTCTAATAGATGGAACACACATAGATGCAACAGTACCAACTAAAGATGCTCCTAAATTTAGAGGACGCAAAGGGATCACACAAAATGTTTTGGCTGCAGTAACACCAAATAAACGATTCACATATGTGATGGCTGGTTGGGAGGGAGCTGCAAATGAGTTCACAATTCTTAAGGATGCACTATCCTTGCCCCCACCAAATGGTTTAAGAGTCTACGAAGGTAAGACATAAACAAAAATTCAATTAAGATGATAAATTAGTCAATATATTAGTAGGTTATATGTAATATAATAATGCACTTCATCAATATTGTAGTGAAATATTATTTGTGTGATGCTGGATACCCAACCACGCCGAGATTCATTGCTCCTTATCGTGGTGTACGATATCACTTGAAAGAACATAGTTGAAGAGTTCCTAACAATCGTCGAGAGTTATTCAATCTTCGGCATTCATCACTTCGTAGTAAGATAGAATGCACATTTGGAATCTTTAAAAATCGATTCAAGATTCTTTCTGCCAAACCTCATCATCCTTTCCCAAGTCAAGTAAACATCGTAATTGCATGTATTATTTTACATAATTATATTGCTATTATTGATCCGAACGATAAGTTCTTGAATGAGTTTATGCATGTAAATGAGGAGGATGGAGATATCGTGAATGAAGATGCATCCATTATTGATTTTACACAACAAATGACTCAACGGGAACAACTTGATATGCGGGAAGAGTGGAAGTCACGGCGAGATCAAATTGCATATGAAATGTGGATTGAATATTGTAATCGACATCGTAAAGGAGTCATGTATGAAACACCTTTTTGAGATTTATATGTAATGTTTGTAATGTGCTATGTTATGGAATTTAAACTTTGTTATGATTTGTAGGATTTGAACATTTCAACATGTATGCAATGTGGTATGTAGTGTTGCTTTATGTAGAATTTTAAACTTGTGATTTGTAGGATTTGATCGTTTTAAAAGATATATATATTTTTGCAATTTGTAATACTTGATGATAATTGTTTTTTCTTTTGACAATGTTTTTGCAAGCAGGGATGGAGAATCAAAATGGCTCATTTCGTCCGAAATTTTATTCTCAAAATAGAGATAGTCAAGAGAGTCAAGAGAGTAGAAATTCAAATGCAGCACTTCATGATAATAGCCCTACAGGAAGAATGCTCCAAATTCCATTCTCATATGGTTCTTTCCAAACTCCAACATCTGGATATGGTTCTTTCCAAAATCCTATGTCAGGTATGATGCCTCCTCCTTATGCTTGTGGACCATGGATGCAATTTTTAAATGGTACACCAATGCCACAAATGAGATCACAAAGTTCACCCATGAGTGGAACGCCAAGATCATTATCATTTGAAATCCCCTCATCGGAAGCTAGTGGCGGGTCTAAGAGGGTAGCTCGTGAACAAGATGAGGAAGTTTCGTCACCTTCAAAAAAACTTAATCAAACTGTGAAAGTGAAGAAAGCTGGAAACATCATGTGGGATGATGAGCTTGATGATTTCCTCATTCCTTTCTTGGCCAATGAAGCTAGGAATGGTGGAAAGTGTGACAAGAGTATGCGAAAATGTGGGAAGAATCGTTATCTAGACATGCGAAAATGTCATGAAATCAGTGGCGCCGGTTGGGATGAAGAAACAAAAACAATAACACTTGATCCAAGTGTTTATAGCACATGGGCAAGGGTAATAATTTCTTAATTTTCTGCTTTTAGAATTGTGTATTAGTGTCTAAATCCATTGCACTTCTCTAAATATGCAGCATCAATCAAAGGTTATATAAGTTTTTAATGTTTCGAAATCAGGTCCAAGAGGAAGTTAATGTCTTAACTAGAGGATTCGAAATCAGTATTGTGTGTATCTGCTCCAGATACACAGCAGATACACACAACATGTGTATCTACAGCAGATACACACAAGTGTATCTGCTGCAGATACATAGCAGATCTGTATCTGCTGTAGATACACAGATCTTCTGTGTATCTGCAGTAGATACAGATCTGCTGTGTATCTGCAGCAGAGTGTATCTGCTACAGATACATAGATCTGCTGTGTATCTGCAGCAGATACACAAAAGTGTATCTGCTACAGATACACACAAGTGTATCTGCTGCAGATACACTTGTGTGTATCTGCTGCAAATACACATGTTGTGTGTATCTGCTGTGTATCTGCAGCAGATACACATAATACTGATTTCGAATCCTCTAGTTAAGACATTAACTTTCTCTTGGACCTGATTTCGAAACCATAAAAAACTTATATAGCCTTTGATTGATGCGGCATATTTAGAGAAGTGCAATGGATTTAGACACTAATACACAATTCTAAAAGCAGAAAATTAAGAAATTATTACCCTTGCCCATGTGCTATAAACACTTGGATCAAGTGTTATTGTTTTTGTTTCTTCATCCCAACCGGCGCCACTGATTTCATGACATTTTCGCATGTCTAGATAACGATTCCGAAGAGTTCTATAGTGGTTTCCCACATTGTCCTTGGTAAATAACTGATGGAATTTTTCAGTACATGCTTTAGCCGCATTATTGAATGCCCTAGACCGCATACTCTTGTCACACTTTCCACCATTCCTAGCTTCATTGGCCAAGAAAGGAATGAGGAAATCATCAAGCTCATCATCCCACATGATGTTTCCAGCTTTCTTCACTTTCACAGTTTGATTAAGTTTTTTTGAAGGTGACGAAACTTCCTCATCTTGTTCACGAGCTACCCTCTTAGACCCGCCACTAGCTTCCGATGAGGGGATTTCAAATGATAATGATCTTGGCGTTCCACTCATGGGTGAACTTTGTGATCTCATTTGTGGCATTGGTGTACCATTTAAAAATTGCATCCATGGTCCACAAGCATAAGGAGGAGGCATCATACCTGACATAGGATTTTGGAAAGAACCATATCCAGATGTTGGAGTTTGGAAAGAACCATATGAGACCTCTTCACCATCATCATCCTCTCCATCCCCTCAAATCCCTCATCATCGCCCGCGCCTCCACCTTCGCCGCCGACGAGCCATCCTCCACCTTCGCCGCCGACGAGCCATCCTCCGCCTTTGCCTCTTCCGCCTGAATAAGCGGTTATTAAAGGGACACGTCCGCTCCCTCTGTTCTTAGATCTTTGAAGGCAACAGTGATCAAGAGATCTCAGGTTTCTGCTCATTGGATCTTTGATTTTATTTAGATTTATTTGTAGGCAACAGTGATCAAGAGATCTCAGGTTTCTGCTCATTGGATCTTTGATTTTATTTAGATTTATTTGTTTACCTCAATATTTTGTTACTTACTTAAGTTGAGTGCTAGTGAAATTTAGATGAGTTAGGAGTTTACACAAAAAAAAATTTTTTTTGGGGAGAATTATATCTTGATGACCTGATTCTACCCATGTGACGAGTTCTTTAGCAGGCCATTTTCTAATTCACTGATGACATTTACAGTAGGATACGGATCTCCTCTTGATCCCTCTGTTGATGAGATACTTTTTTCCTGTTTTCTCTTTCTCATTTTTCTCTCTTTTAATGTTTGTTTTTTTTTGTTTAATTGCAAGAAAGAAAAAGCAGTTATATACAACTTGTTAGACTATAATTAAGAAGGTCAAATTGGAGGATTTTCAAACCATAATAATCGATTTGCTAATTTATTAATGTTCTTTAATATTGGGTTTAATATTTTTTGAGAAAAAACTTTTGCAAATTTAGGAGTCGTTTCCCTACTCTTTTTCTTATATTATCCAATTTTAGAAAATCAATGTAGAAGAGAATGTTATAATTTTATCTGAGATGTTGCCAATTCAGTGGATATAGTTCCCTTTGCCCCATCTTAAAATTTAATAAAATAGATCCAGAGGCAAAATTCATGAAAAGTAAAAAAGAGAAAGGAAATTAAAGAGAAGGAGAAAAGAGTTAAATCGCAGATAGACACATGGAGTTCTAACTAAGCATATAGACTCCTAATTGCTTTTTTCCATAAGCAATTATCCTGTTTTTTGGCCTTTGCTTCTCCTTGTTGTGTTTACACATTCCTTTACGTTTGCTGTTTCATTTGGTGTAAGACTATAGAACGATTACATCACATCTATTATAACTTCAAACCTTTCTTTATATGCACTAAAATGTTAATTGTTAAACGTTCTACGCGATTCTTTATATTGCATATGCGGGAATTTAATCAGGTTTTTATTTCTTGAATTATTTTTAGGCTAGTCTTTTGCTTTGTTTTTCTCTCCATGTACCTCATGTTTTGTTCCGTTAAGTTGTTAGGAGTCGTTACTGATAAATCATTTTATTTAGGTTAGCATGGCCCGTAACTACATCAGTGATAAGGATTGGATGTATGTGGGTCGTGCAGAACGCATGCGTTATATTTTTGTTAATGGAGTTAGTGCGTTCATGGACTTTGTTCGTAGACACGATATGGTTCGGCATGGGAGACTCATTTGTCCATGTAAATTATGCGCGAATAGGTTGCATCAACTGGAGGAAGAAGTAGAACTTCACATTGTGAAGAATGGTTTTGTTAGCGATTACAAAACTTGGGTATATCATGGAGAAATTGAAGGTCTCATTAATGCAGATGAAGAAGAACAAGAAGAAGATAACTTGTTTCTCGATGAGGAAATGGAGGAAATGGTTGAGGTAGCTCTTGGTAACACTAACCGTGCTGAAGATCCTCCTTTCAAAGGAGGACATCATGAAGATAATTATGATAAATACATGAATGATGCTAGGAGGCCCATTTATGAGAATGCAAAACACTCCACGTTGTCATGGTTTGTCCATCTATTTTAGATTAAATGTCTAAATAAATGGAGCAACAAGTCATTTACGATGCTCCTCAAGTTTCTTAAAGATTCTATGCCTCTGGGGAACCATGTGCCTGAGAGCTGGTACGAAGCTTAAAAGATAATGTCTAATCTGGGTCTGAAGTGTGAGATGATACATGCATGTCCCAATGATTGTATACTTTATTGGAAAGAAAATTCAGATAAGACGGAGTGTCCTACTTACGGAGAGGCTAGATATAAGAAAGTACATGGTCAGAAGAAGGATATACCTATCAAGATAGTACGATACTTTCCCATTACACAGAGGCTGCAGAGGCTATTCAAGTGTAAGAAGACAGCAGTGGCGATGACTTGGCATCACCGTGCACGTCCAAGTGAAAATGGACGAATGAGTCATCCTAGAGATACGCCTACATGGAAGGATTTTGACAGTAGACACTCAACATTTAGTCAGGAACCTCGCAATATCAGGCTGGGATTGGCTAGTGATGACTTTTGCCCCTTCAGCTTTAAGGACAATCCCCACAGCACATGGCCAGTTGTGATGATGGTTTATAACCTCTCACCGTGGTTAACTATGGACCAATCATATTTCATGATGCCTCTTCTTATTGATGGTCCAAAGTCACCGGGAAACAATATTGACGTCTATCTTCGACCTCTTATCGAAGAGTTAAAGTTTTTATTCATCGATGGTGTGGAGACATACGATGCGGACACGGGGACAAACTTCACCATGCGTGCAGCCTTAATGTGGACAATCAATGATTTTCCTGCGTATGGAATGCTATCTGGTTGGTCTGTACATGGTTACACTGCATGTCCTTACTGTCATCTCCAGACAACATCGAGAAGACTACCCTTTAGCAATGCATGTCCTTACTGTCATCTCCAGACAACATCGAGAAGACTACCCTTTAGCAATAAGACTTGTTATTGCAGCCATCGGCGTATGTTGGATGAAAATCATCCGTACAGAGATGACATCATCCACTTTGATGGTACTAAAGAGAATCGTCCACGTCCAGACCCATTATCCGGAGAGGATATACTTGCTCAGTGGAATGGTAAAAACAATGTGACTTTCAGAAAAGTTAAGGGAAGGCAAGAAACACCACAGGGATGGAACAAGAAAAGTATCTTCTTTGAACTACCATACTGGAAGACAAATAAAGTGCGGCACAATCTAGACGTCATGCACATTAAGAAGGGAGTATCTGAGCACATACTTAACTTCTCTGTAAAGATGGAAAATCAAAAGATAACCTCAAAGCTCGAAGGGATCTCCAGGCATGGAATATTAGAAAAGAGTTACATCCTATACCGAAGGCAGGAAATCCTGACCAATTTGTACTCCCTAATGCCGTGTATCACATGTCACCAGATGAGAAGAAAAAGTTTCTCCAGGTGTTACATGAGTTGAAGGTTCGTACGGGGTTTTCAGGATCATTTAGTAAGAAGATAAAGATTAGTAAAGGCAAGATCAAAGGGTTGAAGAGTCATGATCACCATATTGTTATGGAGCATCTTCTTCCTCTCTCTCTTAGGACTTCTCTCCCTAAATCAGTCGGTTTAGTGATCAACGATTTTTACAGATTCTTCCAGGAATTATGCGCTAAAAACATTGAGGATGATAAGTTGAAGAAGCTAGAGGCTGAAATTCCCTTAATTTTGTGCAAGCTTGAGCGAATTTTTCCACCTTCATTCTTTGATATCATTATACACCTGACTGTTCATCTTGCAACCGAGGCTAGGCTTGCCGGACCGGTACAATATCGATGGATGTACCCCATTGAAAGGTACCTTTAGTTTTTCAGTTAACGTAATCAATATATTTTTATTTTATAGCTTGGATGCGGTGATTTAGTGTAAGCTTTTGTAGGTACCTTCTCACTCTGAAGAATTATATTCGTAATAGAAATCGACCAGAGGGTTCTATTATGGAAGGTTATCTGCTAGAGGAGGTAACCACTTTTTGTTCTCGTTATCTGGATGAAGACATTGAGACAAAACTCAACAGACCTGTTATGATCCATGACGGACCATCTAAAAAGCCGGATTACAATAGAATGACGTCCGCGTTTATCAACAAGATTCATCACTTTATCCTTCTCAATCTCGAATGCCTTGGAGAAATTAGAGAGTATGTCTATTTCGCATAATTATATATGTTTATATGACATAATATACTTCTCACATTAACTACTCATTTTGACATTAGATTACACAAAGATGAAATACGTGCAATGCATAGTAATTAGAATGAGGCACGTGTTGAAACACATCATCAGGACAATTTTTGCAATTGGTTTAAACATTATGTAAGTTTTCTATTATCTCATTTTTGACTCATTCTATTATTTAATCTAACATCTTTATGTAATTTCCATATTAACCTTTTTGTCAGAGCCGATTACCGGGTATAGAACCAATATTAGATAAGGAACTTGGATATTTGGCTACGTTTCCAGATGCTGAAGTTAAATACTATAAAGGATTCGGTGTTGGCGGTTACAAGTTTGAAATCAAGTCTATAGAAGAATCTCGAACCACCCAAAATAGCGGAATTGCAACCCTAGGCACTAATGGTGAGACATACTATGGATACCTTGATAACATACTTGGTATCAACTATCCCGGACGAGCAGGATGCATTTATGTCTTCCAGTGTGTTTGGTATGATATGAAGACTGGAACGGGTAAGTAGAGAGACAATTACGGGTCTTGGATAGATGAATATGGATTGACGAGTGTAAACACGACACGGTTTTCCTTTGAGGACGATCCATTTATATTTCCAGAACAAGCATTTCAAGTATACTACTCGAAGTGCTTGAGCCATTCGGGGTGGAGTGTTGTATGTCGATGGAGGCCCAGAGATACTTACGACGTCCCACAATTCGTAGATTCAGAGGTTGTAGAGATCAATGATGACGAAGAGTTTGAGCAGGGAGGAGTTGTATGTCAAGATAAATCTCCTGAGTTTGATAAAGTTTCGTGGGTTAGGAATGATTTGAATAGTGAAATACTTGTAGATATTCCTACAACTTACAGGGAATCTGTAGAACCTAACACTTCTGTAAAGCGAAAAAGGTAACCATTATAAAAATTTATTTTGAATTGAGGAATGAATTACTATATGATGTGCTTTGGATGTGTGATTGTCAAAAGAGTTATGAATTGCTTTAATTTTATCCCTTATTCTCTTTGGTTGCGTTATAATAGTTTCAAATTGTAACAGTAGAGTTTAAGTATTAATTAGTTTGGATTCATTGTGTGATTCTATGCTTGTCATCTCATAGTTCTATCTATTTCCTTGTTCTGTAGAACCTAACACTTCTGTAAAGCAAAAAAGGTAACCATTATAAAAATTTATGTTGTTTAAAATTTATATCTTCAAATTTATAAATATGTCTATTCGCTTATATCTTATATGAATTGTAAAATTTTTCTAGGGCTTGACGAAGATGTCTGGAAACCCATCACGGAGCAGATCACGTAGAATTATACAGCGCGGGGACCTACATCGTCAAGTGAGAGAGCGTAGGAGAGATCTTAGCAGATCACGTAGAATTATACAGCGCGGGGACCTACATCGTCAAGTGAGAGAGCGTAGGAGAGATCTTGAATCTACTCATGTTGCTACATCTGTACCTAGCATTGGAGAGTTTACTCCAGTCAGAGGTAACTATTTACTTTTATTTTGATTCTGTTTTAACATGACATCAAATCATTATCCCTTACATATTTCTTTTTATTTTGTATTTTCATTATCCCTTACATATTTCTTTTTATTTTGTGTTCTGTTGTGTTGCTGCGTGTTGTTCTTTCCTGCGACTTGTGTGTTGGCTCAAGTGCCTGGAGTTCTACATTAATTCCCATGGTTTCTACCGAACTACTACCAACCAGAGCCTATATCTACTCCTTTGCAAATTTGGCAATCTAGCACCTTTATGTCAAATTTGTATGCGTTGTAGTTGGTTTCTATTTACAGGTTTGGATTTAGCCATGGAGGCAAACTATTTTATGCTGTATGGTCAGCTACATCTGGGACACTGATTCTAATTAATTGAACTATGTGACCCGTTTTAATTTATTTCGTGTTCGATTGGATTCGCATCTCATGCATCGGGTAAAATAACATCTGTAACCAGCCCCTAGTTACATGTTGATTTATCGCTAGTTCTCAACTCATACTGTCCGTTTTTAGTCTTTTGCTAGTCTAGTCATCCATGTTAATTTTATTGACGAGGAAAGTCTTAATCGATTTTTTCCCTTTAATAAATGATGAAATAAGAAGCTAACCTTGGAAACATTTCCCTGATCGATTATGTCCTTTGAGGAAAGATATTTTACTTGCAGTTCATCTCTTACACAGATGTAGATGCAAATCGACAAACGCCTACAGACCTAAATGATTTACAGACGACCCCCTTTCGCATTCCATACCTTCTGGACAATCATCAGGTTAGTATCTCTTCTACACTCAATCTTGGATGTAATTCAGATGCTTCTATCTTTCTTTATATCTTTCGCTTTTGTATTGTACATTCGAATCATTTGTTTAACATTCGGTCTACGAGCTGTGACCGGTGTGTATGGTAAGTAGGCATTGCTTGAAATTTTGTGTAACATGATGGATACCAAAACAATTTTCTCCCTAGCTACTTTACAAAATTCCTATAACGTGACGTATATATTAGAGGATACTTGTGAAATTGTATGGCAATTAAATCTCAGTTCTTATTGTGATCCATTAAAGAAAAAACCACAGAACCTGAGGGTTGTTATTATATATTATTATTAGTAGTTCAGGAGTACTAGTCGTTTTTCCAAAAACGCAAATAAAATAAAATTAAAAAGAAATTAAAGAAAGAAAAACGGTAGGGTTCTGGGAACTTTCATCTAATAATGGTAAAGACCTTCAGAAGTCGTAAGTCATTCTTTATGCAATTTTTCCGTGTTGAGGAATGCAGCAAGTTGCATTATCTTTGGGATTAATTTGTTTAACCAATTAACAAAGACTTCGTTTCCAGCTAGTTTGAGACTTGCAGGCAGAGCCTTCTAGCTATAAATGTATAGCCCCTTCAGGTTTCAGAAGTTACCCACTTCAATCCGTAAATGTACCAGCAGTTCAGCATTTTCGGCAGCTTCAAAAAATTTCAGATTAGAAGTAAAGGAATTGTTGCTCAAATAGATTTATCTACATGTTAAATTTTAATTAAGAGTTCTTTTAATAAAGTACAAATAACAGTGAATTAGTTCAGATTGTCCTCCATGTGCAAGCTGTTCTTTTGGTGATTAATGTGCATTCTGAACTGGATATTTGTACTTACATGAATCATTTTTATTGTTTAGCTGCATCTACATCTGCACCGACATGTGTTCCAAAACACTCTTTTAATCTTCGTCCTAGTCGTTCTCGGAAACATGCGGAGCGACAAGGCGATGGAGGTAGCAATTTGTATATATATCCACTTTGAATTTATATTATTTATTATTCTTTATATGATCTAATATCTTATTTGTCTCATCACATACAGTGCAATCGCGATCCTCTGTTCCCACTCGAGGCCCCAATACTTCCCATAAGCTTAAGCCCGATGCTGAAAAAGGTGAGAAGGTATGGCCTCTGTTCCTCAATAATAGGGGTCGCCCCATTGGTGATTATGCTGAGAAATGGGGAAAGTATGTGGGGACGGAGAGTCGTGTGTACTGCAAATATCCTCTCCATTTAGAATGGGGTGATGAACATAATAGGTCATTTGACGAGTTCTTTATAAGATGCCAGGTATAATTATATTTGTATTTTGATTTATCTGATTAATTTGTTATCATTTGGTACTTAATATTTTAACCATGTGATTTGTTTATTGAATTTGCAGAAGGATTATGAGTTTCTCCCTGTGGATCCTAATCAGCCTCTCTCCCATCATATTATTTATCGAGGAATGAAGTCTCAGCTACAGGAGAGGGTTCGCTATAATAGGTGTCAGGTAAAACATGAGTGTTTTGAGGTGTGGAAAAATACTCCCGAAGCAGAGAGGGAGGCTCTCTGGCTTACTCCGGCGTTTTCTTGGATTGATAGAGACTCGTGGACTAATTTGTGTGCATATTATGATGCAGAGGACAAGAAGGTCTATAGTTTAAACTAAATCAATTGTTTAGTTGGTAATTAATTTTGCCTTTGTTTGATTACAAATCTAAATATTATAATAACATGCAGGAGGAGGCAAGACGTAATGCGCAGAATCGGGCGTCAAATTTGCATGGTAGAGCAACCTATACAGGTGGCTCGAGGAATATGTGCCGGGCTATGGAACAATTGGTAAATTTGATTCTTACAGCTAATTAAAATTCAAATGATATAATTCTTAATGTTTTGATCGATTATACAACATATTTTTGGTGAATTGTAGAAATGTCAAAATCATTGAGGATGGTGACACACCTACAATGTTGAAACTATATTTGGGTACCCACTCGTCATCAGTAGATAAGATCACCAGAGAGTATACATACCCGGACAATAGCACTAATGAGTATTGCGTAAGTGTTCTATTTTGTTATATATAAAGCATTAGTATACTGTATCTTGTCATTCAAAAATTATTGGCACAACTTACCAACCTAAACTTTTAAACATTTAGGCATGTTATTTTCCTGGCAGTGATAGCAGGATTCTGATAGCAGTGATAGCAGGAGTACCTTAAACCTTGAGTATTTATGCATCCTATTGTATTGTTTTCTGTATAAACTGCTGATGAGACTATTGGCACAACGCTTTTTAGCTTTGACATCTCTTTTTCCCCCTTGACACTTTGATACCAGCTGAAAGAAAGTGTCACTGTCATTAACTTTAATATCCTCAGTATTGCTTCACTTGTTGCTAGGCTTAAAATGTATCACGTGCTTAACACGTGATACATTTTGGAGAAATGTATCCCATCTACCTCAATTTCTTCACCTCATTCTACTTGGGCTTTGATAAGAATTGGTTTGGACTAAATAAAATGAGAAGAAAGAAATGAGGCGTAGAGAATTTATTTTTCTTCATGAGGTTATGGTTGTCGTAAATGAGTCGCGTGTTTAAGTACATGAATACATTTAAAAAAAAAAAGTAAGAGTGAAGCGAAAGGTATTAAAGTGAAGCGACACTGAAATTTTGGTGTATGAAAGTTTCTTAAAAAAATGTTGCACAACTTCAGGGTAAAAAAAATGCAAATAATCCTTCAAATATGGGTGTAGTTGCTTGGACTGAATAAGATGCACGATTACACACGCAGGGTGGCTGGTACAGAGTATTGACCAGCACAGAGCTCATTAACTATTGACTCTCAATAGCAATCATTCTTCCTCTGAAGAAGGGCTTGAGAACTTTGTGTTTGCAGGCCTAGTATCAATTTAACTATTAAAATCCGAACTATTTAGTGCAGTCGTGGTACCTTTTCTGAATCCATTTTAAAATTGTATCTGATACGATTTGAATCTCCATCTTAATGTGTTTTGCGTAATACCAAAATTTCGATAATGTGTATCTGATACTATTTAGTGCAGGCATGTTATTTTCCCTTCATTGATCATGCGTTCAATGGGTGTATGTTTTAGATCTAAAGCAGTTTTCCCTTCAAAAAACTTAAACCCAAGAATAGATAAGGGGGAGAGGAAGATCATGAGGTTCTCTATTGCCATTCTCCTCTTTTTCTTCACCTTCAGTATTGATCTCAGCAGCTGCAGCTCCAACTTTCAGTTTGATGCTGAGCTGCAGGTTTCTGCTGATGTCTGCAGCGGAGAAAATGTTGGAGAATGCTTAGAGATGAGCAGCAAGAAAATTCTTTGGGCGGCGACGGCTGTTGGTGGCGGACCTGGCGGTGGAAAGAAGAGGTACATAAGCTATGAAGCTCTAAGGAGGGACAATGTGCCCTCTAATAGGCTTGGGAAGCCTTACTACAACTGCCATGCTCTTCCAAAGGCGAACCCTTACACTAGGGGATGCAGTGTAATCACCGGGTGCGCTCGAGGCGATTGATTCTTCCTCATTCACTAACCTTGCCTTCATGAACTAACTTAATGCATTCCTCTTTTTCTGTAGTTGTTGATTAATTTTTCAACTGCTTATAATGTATTATTATTACTTTTAATTTGTCTTATATATGCTATCATGTCTGTTGAGAACAATCATTGTGTATGATTTATATAATGATTAATTTTTCAACTTCTTATAATGTATTACTATTACTTTTAATTTGTCTTATATATGCTATCATGTCTGTTGAGAACAATCATTGTCTTATATATGCTTTCATGTCTTGTTGACTTATATTTGAATACTTTGTATCGTGTAGGAGCGGGTCATCGAGAAGGCAACCTCATCAGGGGTCGGTTCAACCCCAAAGGACGATGCACTTTCCTTCACCCAGATGTTAGATTCCTTGCACGGAGGGCATCACGGTGGTTATGAAAGAGGTTTGGGCATTGGTGTCACTCGGTCTTATTTGAGGGCCTCCTCTATACCAGAAATCAGCACTTCTAATCAGGAGCTACGTCGCGAGGTTGCTGATCTTAGAGCTTGGGTAGCTGAGATGGACAGTCTCAAGGAGGAGCTTAGGTCTCAGATGCATTGGATTAATAACAATATGGTACATATGCAAATAATATACACACTCGCATACACATGTAGACTAGCATACACAAATATACATACATCTAATACTTATACACATAAACACACACATAGATTTAATACTTAGTCGCGTATATACTCATACATTGCTATTACTTTATAGGTTAATTCTTCGGGTACTTGTCCTGCTCCCACTCCTAATGATCCACCATCATTTACTCAGCCTGGTCTAATTCCTCAGCACGCTGCCGATATACGACATTCTGCTCGTCCTGCTTCAGCTATTAACACTTCTACTTCCAGTGCTCAAGGTTTATCACAAGAGAATCTTGTTAGGATATTTGCAGACTTGAGGCGTTCCGGTTTGTCACAGGAGGACATTCTTCGAGGAATTTCTTCTGTTCCTTGACTGGATTGATTAGGCTACTTCTAATTTTATTTTGGACATTTGAGACATTTTTGATGTTAGAGACACGTATATAATATTAGATGCTTTTCATTGTGATATATTAAGTAATCATTGCGTATGTATATGTTTTGTCTCTAATATTGAATATTGAGTAATTATTGAGTAATCATTGGATACTTAGCATCTTTTGAGACTTTTTTTTGTGTTTGTACATTTTGATTTCATTATGAGTAATTATTGTGTGAGATGTGTATATATAATAAACAGGTAGATAAAAAAAGTAATCAAAAATTTTAAAAAAAGTTAAAAATAAACAGCCCAAACGGTCCAAACCGTTTGGGCAAATATATGCCCAAACGGTTCAAACCGTTTGGGCAAATATATTTGAGTTTGGATTTTTGAGGACCATAGCAATCACATCTGTCCTATACAAAATTCACCTACTATAAGTAAGATTTTTGAGTTTGGAAGCATATGCTTGTTTGAGGAGCACCATATTCGTAAGTGATCATAGAAGAGAGTATTAGCAAACTCCAACAAGCAGTAGGAAAAATGATTTCTCATATTCTTTGATAATGATCATTAGACATTGATATCCTTTTTGATTCTACTAAGTCTTGGAAGATGTCAGGCAAAGAAACAATATGCAATCCTCTGGCAGGGAAAAAAATCAAAACAAGACGAAAACTCCAAATGGAGTTCTCTGGCTATATCCCCTTTAATGATAAGGATAAAAATGCTAACATAACAAATTGGCTTGTAGCAAATAAATTAAAGAGAGTCACAATCGATTAGTCTGTGCATTTGAGCTCGGTCAATAAAAGAATGCATTCTATGTGAATCAGAATTTGTATGCAAATGTAGTTCTCACTATTAATCATTATCAAGCTCTAAGCTAATAGATAACTATATATAATCTAGAATATAAATTTATATATAATTTCCATTGAAGTTTTGTTGGCTTCTGTAGATACTTCTTTGCAATTGTTTTGTATCAATTGAATAATAAAGGCTTATGAATATGTAACTAAGTTGACTAATTTGTTTTCTCTATAAAGGTTTATGATTTTGGCAACGTTATTGGAGCTATTTGGAGCATAACCATATTCTGTTTTTACATGGTTCTGATGATAAAAAACGCACAATTACATCGTGTCTACCTGGTCTTTCTTGCTGTGGGAGACCTCGTAAGTCAACTTACTCCTTTTTCTAATTCATGCAATAAAGATCCAGATATATATATTTTATTGTCAAGGGTTGCATCAAAATAATTTAATTATTCTTGTCGAAGAGTTGGTTCGACTATTTTCTAGTTGTGTCTAATCTTGACTATATATATATAAGATATTTAATCATATGCATTAATAAACTAATAAAATTGTTCTTTTTTGCTCTATTATTGCTAACTACTTGTCGTAATGGAACGATAAATTGTTGCGTTTGTACATTCATCATTAGCAATGCAATCACTTGCATCGACACTCTATTTCGTTATAGACACCAAATGGTGCTCCATTATGTATCCCAAGGAGTGCAAATTTCTTTTTCTAGCAATTAGAGTAGATATGGCTGCATGGTTTTGCGCATTCATTTCATTCATATTTGTTCTCAGGCACCGAATCTCTCAGTACTAAAAACTAATTTTTCTGTTATATGTCTTTGTCTTGTCTTGGCTCTACTTAAACTAAAACCTGACATTGAGTCTTTTTCTTTGGCAAATTGTTGATCAAGAGGGGTCAATAAGAAAACAGTATTGTGCTAATAAACTTGAAGGTATCAGACGCTACCTGTAGGAAATCAGGTGAAATGCATCTACAAGAAATTGTTTGAGTATTCTACTAAGTATTTTTACTGTTTTGATCATGGAATCGTAACTCTCAAATAGGAGAAGTTTTCATCAATTTATGAGGTGAAAAGTATCTTCATGAAATTAGTTTTGTATCCCTATTTTATGTATCCTAGTGAGCAGAGTAAGCATGCATGTGTCTGCTCTGTGTAATTGTCGCACCAAACAGGAGTTATTATTAAAGGACAGCCTGATCAGAGAAGAGAAATGAATTTACAAAGAATGCCTGTTTACTATCACCACATAACACCACTGCACGATCAATCCTCCCAACCCAGCTAGCATCTTGATCAACATATTATACATATGTTCATCAGGAAGCCTTCATAGTAGGTTAAGCACTTTATTTGTCTTATGGAGTTTACAATGAAGAGCGAGGATCCATCCTATCGTAACTCTATACATCTGCTTCTAAGCCTCACTCAACCAGTTCATCGTGCAACTCATATGCATCCTTTGCTTTCTTTTCTTTCTCACATAACAATATTGATGAGGGGACAGTTATTTGCAAACACGTTTAGGGTCAATCCTCGAGTTATGCATGTATAAAATTTGTATAAGCTTTCAGCATCCGGGTCAAGTCCGTATACTGTTTGTACCCCTTTCTTTGCATAAATTAGCCAGCAAATCATCAAAAGCTGCTGTCAACTGCACATTCTTGTTGGTGCATTTCATCGAACAGCTAAACAACATGCTATCCTTATATTCTAACGTCCCCTCGAAAAGAAAAAAATAATAATAAACCCCAATCCCTCCTCATCACCATCTCCCTCCACAAACCATAGATCCTACTTCTCCAATGAGAACCTAGTTGATAAATTATCGAAGGCCATGAAGAAATTATCCCAGAATCCCTCCAATTCCCCGCAACACACCGCCACCAAAAAAAAGGGCTCCAAACAGAACACCTCAACCCATTGGATTCCATTATTTCTATTGAATAACTTCACTAGCACCGAAAATTTCATGGAAGTCCCAACAATGACGTTACTCGATTCAAGCCTTATCTCATTTGTTGCAACCCACGGCGATCGAGAGCTTGGTGGCTGCGAATTGCCCCAGAGAAGCCCTCACCACTTCGACGAGGTGACTGTTTCGAATATGAATAATGATCTCACTTGCTTCACGATTTTGGTGACGTTTTACGTTTGGAGATCCCTATGTCATTAGTTCAGGGTTTTTAGATATTTGTCCCTTAAATCATAGCTATTGTGATATTAGTCCCTCAAATGTTCATGTTTTGATGTTAGTCCCTCGAATTGCATTAGCTTATTGGTATATATAAATCTCTCTGTTAGTTTTATCATTTAAAACCCTCAATCTTGGTTAGGTTAAGACTATCTATAGATGGTTGATTACAAAAATAGTCCCACCAATTTCTCTTTCTTTCCCTCCTTCCATCTCCCCTCACTCCTAGCATCAGAAACCACAAATCCATCCATTTATCTCCCTTTCCCTCCTTCCCTCCTTCCCTCTCCCCTTATTCCTAGCATCAAAAATCACAAACCCAGTATCTGTCATCAAAATGCAAACCAAAAAATTATTATTCATATTTCATTTTGATCACTATTGTATGTCATGTTATGCACCTTGAACATATCCTCACTGAAATACATTGAAAATCTAGAGCTTTATAGCCACCATCGTTAAAAGTACAAGCCCTCACAACATTAACCATATCCTTTTTTATTTTCTTGTTGAAACGCATTGGAGACCTAATACTTTTTTTAACAGATCACCAGGCTTGTACATATCAGCCGATAAGCATCGAAACCATTAATGTAGAACGGGCGCCTATTTATATTAAAATGGGTCCCACTTGTCGAGGCAAACCATGAACTTTTGAAAGGGTTGGTAAAAATAAGCAGCGCTAAGAGAAGAAAGATATTTTCGCCGCCACTTCACACATATTTTCGTCGCCGCTGTCGTATTGCCTCAGCTCATATGTGGCTTTGATCTTGAGAAGGCTTGGAGTCTAGCTAGTATTACTTTTTATTTCCTCTTTATTGTATTTGCTCAATAGTTTTAGTCCCACATCGGATATGGGAGTGAACTTGTAGTTGTTGAAGACCTATTTAAAGAGGCCAATTCTATAAAATAAAGTGATGATTATTTGAAGAAAATTTGGTTTCCTTTGTGAAACTTTGGGCAATTGATTTGATCTTTAAGATTGAGTCAATGATGGTGAAGCCAAGGCCCGGATTGCGATTCGTGGTCATATCGTGTTAAAATTGTTAATTTGTTATCTTTTCAAACCCTAGCTTTCCCCAAATCCTTGTTCTTCCCCAAATCTCCCGAATCCCCACCATAAATCCCTAAAATTCCCATTGTCCCGCATCATTTTGGTATCAGAGCAAGAGTAGATCAACCGAATTCTTCTCAACCTCAGGTTCTTACATCTCTTTCTTCCTCTCACTTATCTATTTTTTTTTAGTTTGTAAAAGAAAGTGAGAAAGGAGCTAGATCCAAAAAAAAGATAAAAAAAAGAGCCAGATTAAAAAAAAGGCAAGATTAAAAAAAATTCGAATTTTAGAAGTCATCACAGCCTTTCATTACAAATTACAAAAGAAGAAAAGGGAGAGAAACCCTAATTCCCCCCCTAGCCGCCTTCTTTCCCCACTTTCCTTAGCATCATCCTCTCTCTCTCCCTCCTCTCACGTGAACCCATCAAGCCCTGACCCCATCCCTCTCTTCCTCCGCTCGCGTGTGACCACCCACCCCGATCCCATCACTCTCTCCCTCTAGAGCCACCTCCACAACCCCTCTCCTCCACGTCAATCACCGTCAACCCAGCTTCTCCCTACTCCACCTCGCGCCTCACCCCTGCTGTGTCTCATATTCAATAGTGCGGTACCTGTCATCTCTCGCTAGCGTCGCGTTCCCCTTCTCTGTTCGCCTCCGTCGCTCCAGCAGCCGCCACCGCCTTCTCCTCGTCGAGCAGTCCTTCGCGACGTCCTCGACGATAGCTAGCCCCTCTCGTTGGTCCTTCAACATCGTCGCGATGACCGCCTTGCCTCCTGTCTCCGTCCAGTCGACGACAGCCCGATCCTATCGATTTCCTCCTCGTTGACCCTCCGTTGTCGTTCTCCGACTCCCCTAAGAGCAACATCAACAACATCATAGGAACAACAGCAAGCAGCACAGCAATAACAAGCAACAACGTCAATCGTCCTGAACTCGCAGCCTACAATACCATTAACAGAGGTTTGTTAGTGAATCTTCATCAAGATAATTCAATATCATCAATTCTACGTCTTTCTAATTGATCTGGAAATTGCTGCAATCACTTTTAGATTGATTCATCTTGCGTGCTATCAATATTGTTGGCTGTCCACTAAACTTGTGAGTGTGTGATTCTGTTCTACCTTTATTGGTGCTAAATCTCGATTTTAAATTAGAACTATTCTAAATCTAGCTTGGTTAATTATCTTGTTGCAATCTTACGAGTCAATATTATCAGCGCGGATTTTGTTGTCGATATATTTGTCACAAGTTAAATAATTGATGTCTAATTTGTAACAAACCGTGGGATAACATATTGAACATTATGAATTGGTCTCCTTATTGATTTCTCATTTTCCCATCGTATTCCACATTATCATCTGGCATCATGTTAGGTGTTAGAATTGATTTTGCATTTTTGATAGATTGCATTTAGGAGAAAATTAGTTAGCAATTCACTGCATCGTTATTATTAGGATAATCTAGATTGCATTTAGAAACTAATCTGTTGCATGCACACCCGTAGTGGAACTCAATATTCTCCCCCAGATCCTAATTCCGAGATGGATCCCAACCTTGCAAGCCTCACAAAAGCCATAGAAACCTTAACTGCACGATTCGATATTGTTGAACAAGATTTGAGAGAGACGAGGGAACGTTTGGACCGAGTGACGGTTAGGCCTCATGAACATGATGAAGATGGCGGATCTCGAACCGGACATTATCCACATCAACTTTATGAATACATAGACCCTTACGCCAACCGTCTTGGAAATCACCTACCTAGGGACAATTCACCCTTTGACCCAGATGAGATGCATCTGAAGTACGTTAAACTAGAGACACCCACTTTCGAAGGCCAGTTGGATCCTCAGGTTTTTATCGATTGGATGTCGGACATTGACTACTATTTCGGTTGATATAAAATGTCCGATGAGAGACAAATTTGATTTGCCAAAATGAAGCTAGTGGGTCAGGCTAGGCAATATTGGTCTAACGTTGAGAAGTTGATGACTCTTAGGAGGCAAGAGCCCATACAAACTTGGGTTGAGATGAAATTAAAACTCCAATAAAAATACTTGTTTGTGTCGTACAAGCAACGCTTGCTCGATCAATGGCAGCGTTTGACGCAAAGCAATCGGCCAATATCGGAGTACATCACCAAATTTGATGAATTTTTGGTTAGGTGTGGCGAGAGTGAATTTGACACTGTAGTCTTGTCTAGATTTCGCTCAGGACTTAGGGGAGATCTTAGGTGTGAACTTTTTGTGCGAGACATCTCCATTCTAGAGCAAGCTTATCAGCTTGTCCAAGATTTAGATCGATCACAAGGCTCTCCTTTCAGTAGACGCACCGACTATGAGAATAACACCAATAAGTCCACCACTGTTAAGTCCCCACTTAGTCAACCCTAGTCTTAACCCCGAACTGAACCTAGTACCTCCACGCAAAAGCCAGATGATAAAGACAAGGGATTTTACAACGAGTCATCTAGATCGGCTCAATCTACTCGATGTTTTAGGTGTCAAGGGTTTGGTCATATTGCTGCTCAGTGTCCGAGTAAAACAAGGACTTTAATTGTTGAGACCTGATCGGACAGTGACCAGGACGATTTAGAGGAGATTGTCCACAACCCTGATGAAGATGTTTTGGAGGATGAATCTGCCGAGGCCATCTTAGGATGTCTTTTGAGCGTGCCCACACCATCAACAAAGTGGCGAAATTTCCCGTTGACTTAGTGTTGTGAGGTGCGCATTAGCTCGACCTAAGGATAGTGATGACTGGCGAAAAACCACAATTTTTCACACAACTATAAAAATCAATGACAAGAACTATCGAGTTATAATTGACAGTGAGAGTTATGTCAACGCCGTCGCCTCCAACATGGTGACTGTACTTGGATTCAAGCATGTTCCCCATCCTCAACCATATAAAGTATGTTGGGTGAATACTGCATCCATTGAGGTTAAAGAACGATGTCTTGTCCCGATCCACTTTGCTACTTATTCGGACAAAATTTGGTGTGACATTGTTACCATGGATGTTGGCCACATCATATTAGGTAGACCCTGGATATATGATCTAGATGTCACTATCTATGGACGATCAAACACCAATTCTTTCGTCCATAATGGTAAAAGGATCAAATTAGTTCCATCGTGATCTGCTCCCCCACCTGCTCCTAAATGGACCGATTCCTCCAACAATCAAAGAGGACTCAATTTGATCAGCTCCAAGTCTCTGGACAAAGAGGCCACTAAAGGGTCTACCGTTGTTCCCTTGTTGCTAGGAAGATTACTGAGGACTCCCAAGAGCAAATTCCTTCTGCGGTAACTCCAATATTAAAGGAATTTGTAGATGTTTTCCCGGAAGAACTCCCGGACGCTCTACCCCCGATGCGTGACATCCAACACGCTATAGATTTTGTTCCAGGATCTACTCTTCCCAACTTGCCTCATTACAGAATGAATCCAACTGAGCATGACGAACTCAAGAGGCAGGTTGAAGAACTGTTGACTAAGGGGTTCATTAAAGAGAGTTTGAGTCTGTGCGCTGTGCCGACATTATTAACCCCTAAGAAAGACGGTTCATGGAGAATGTGTGTTGATAGTCGAGAAACCAACAAGATCACCGTGAAATATCGGTTTTCTATTCCCAGGTTGGATGATATGTTAGATATGATGTCTAGAGCTACCATATTTTCCAAAATTGATTTGAAGAGTGACTACCATCAAATTAGGATTTGTCCAAGGGATGAGTGGAAGACAGCTTTTTGGACGAAAGATGGTCTATACTAGTGGATGATTATGCCTTTTGGGCTGACAAATGCTCCCAGCACCTTCATGCAAGTTATGACTCAAGTACTACGACCTTTTATAGGTAAATTTTTGATCATTTACTTTGATGATATCTTAATTTATAGTAAGTCACTGGAGCATCATATTGACCATCTTAGTCAAGTTTGTCTCACCTTGAGGAAAGAGAAGCTATTTGCAAATCCCAAGAAATGTGTTTTCATGACTGACCAAGTTATATTTTTGGGATTTGTTGTGTCTTCTCAAGGAGTTCCCGCTGACCCTCAAAAGGTTCAGGCAAACGTAAATTGGCCCGAGCCCCAGAGTATCCAAGATGTAAGAAGTTTTCATGGGCTCGTAACTTTCTACAGGCGATTTATCAAGGAGTTTAGTGCTATCATGGCCCCAATTACAGATTGATTAAAAAAAGGAATTTCAATCGTCCGAAGAAGTTGCCACGACTTTAAAAGAATCAAGTAGAGAATGACTGATGCACCTGTGATGAGATTTCCTGATTTCTCTAAGGTGTTTGAGGTCGCGTGTGACGCCTCGGGCATTGGAATAGGTGGAGTATTGAGCCAGGAGAAGCACCCCATTGCCTACTTTAGTGAAAAACTTAGTGGTGCTAAACTGAACTACTCTACCTACGATAAGAAGTTCTATGCGGTTGTACAATCATTGCGCCATTAGCAACATTATCTTTTACCGTAAGAATTCGTTATTTATTCGGACCATGAAGCCCTTCGGTATCTTAACTCTCAGAAGAAACTCAATGCCAAGCGTGCTCGATGGGTTGAATTTCTACAAAACTACACTTATACCCTTTTAAACACATGGCTAGAGTTGAGAACAAGGTGGCTGATGCACTCAGTCACTAAGCTTGTCTTCTAAACCGAATGAGTGCGGAGGTAGTGGGTTTCGAAAGAATCAAAGGGGAGTATGAATCATGTCCCAACTTTGGAGAGATTTTTGTTTCTTTAAAAGGAGTGACTCCTGAGATAGATAACTTTTTGCTCCAAGATGGCTATTTATTTCGATTTCGTAAGTTATACATTCCCCGTACTTTTTTGAGAGATTATCTTGTTTGGGAATTACATGCAGGAGGCCTTGCTGGTCATTTTGGTCGTGAAAAGACTATAGAGGCTGTGGAAACTTTGTTCTACTGGTCAATCCTTAAAAGAGAAGTTACGAAGTTAATAGGACAATGTCGCACTTGCTAATTAGCTAAGCAACATAAACAAAATACTGGTCTATACACACCTCTCCCCGTTCCAGATCGTCCCTGGCAGGATGTGAGTATGGATTTTGTGTTGGGACTTGCTAAGACTATCAGAAAACATGACTCCATTTTTGTAGTTGTGGATCGCTTTTCAAAGATGACCAATTTCTTGCCGTGCAACAAAACGTCTGATGCTTCCAAAATTGCTCGGATTTACTTTGATGGTGTGGTCAAATTGCATGGTTTGCCCAAAAACCATTGTATCTTACAGGGATGTGAAGTTTATGAGCTATTTTTGGAAAACTCTATGGCACAAGATGGGGACTAAATTTCAATATTCGTCTACTTTTCATCCCCAAACTGATGGTCAAACTGAGGTAGTTAATAGGAGTCTAGGCAATCTTTTACGCTGTGTGGTTGGTGAGAATTTAGGAAATTGGGATCTTCTGTTACCCACTGCAGACTTTGTATACAATAGCTCAGTCAATAGGTCAATGAGCATGAGTCCATTTGAAGTTGTGCATGGTTACAAGCCTAGGAAGCTTATAGACCTTATTCCCATGTAGCATCATCCTAGGGTTTCCGAGTCAGCTGATGCATTTGCATCACACATTCATGATTTACATCAAGAAATCAACAAGAAAATTCAACAAAGCAATGAACAATATAAGTCCCATGCTGATTTACATAGAAGACATCTTGAATTTAACGAAGGTGATTATGTAATGATCCGGATTCGCCCAGAACGGTTTTCACCTAGAGCCGTCAAGAAATTGCATGCTCGTAGTGCTAGACCTTTTAAGATTATCAAGAAAATTAACTCAAATGCTTATGTAATCGATTTACCTCTAGATTTCGGAATTAGTTCGACATTTAATATTGCAGATTTGGTAGCTTATAAAGGTCATCCTTTTCACCCTGAAAAGCCACTTGTGGATCTTGATGAGCCTACCCCTGATCCTTTCCTTGAGGGATCCCTGTTGTCACCACTGCCTACTACTTTTGGCCTATTTACAACTGAACAGGTTGATAGCATTCAGGATGACCAAATCATCTCCACCCGAGATGGTGGTTGCAGACGATATCTAGTGCATTGGAAAGATCGTCCTGAATCTGATGATACATGGATTACTCGTGAGGACCTGCAGCGCCTTGCTCCGGATCTATTGGAGTATTATGAGGACCAGTTAGAGCCTTACTCGACATGGTCCAGTTCTTCCCACCCCGGGAGAATTGATGATGACACGACACAACCTCCACTTCGCACATATTTTCACTGTCGCCGTCGTATTGCCTCAGCTCATATGTGGCTTTGATCTTGAGAAGGCTTGGAGTCTAGCTAGTATTACTTTTTATTTTCTCTTTATTGTATTTGCTCAATAATTTTAGTCCCACATCGGATATGGGAGTGAACTTGTAGTTGTTGGAGGCCTATTTAAAGAGGCCAATTCTATGAAATAAAGCGATGATTAATTGAAAAAAAATTGGTTTCCTTTGCGAGAGTTTGGGTAATTGATTTGATCTTTAAGATTGAGTCAATGGTGGTGAAGCCAAGGCCCGGGTTGCGATTCATGGTCATATTGTGTTAAAATTGGTCATATCGTGTTAAAATTGTTAATTTGTTATCCTTTCCAAACCCTAGCTTTCCCCAAATCCTTGTTCTTCCCCAAATCTCCCGAATCCCCACCATAAATCCCTAAAAATCCCGTTGTCCCGCATTATTAACTTTTGAACCTTGATGTGTTAATGTTTTGTAGACCAATGAAGCTGATGTTGAAGTTAGATGATATATGGACAGTCATGGAGGATTTTCTCATGCTAGTTGATTTTTAATTTCTATTTGAAAATCTCCTCATTTTGTTGGATGAAAACACTCAACCAATTTCAAATAGGTTATATGGGTCGGGTCGGGTAACCCGTTTAATAAACGGGTTGGATCACATTGACCCATTTATTAAACGGGTCGGATTGAGTCACACTTATACGGGTCGGGTCAGCTATGACCCGACCCGACCCGACCCGTTCCATACATGCTCAATATTTTCTGTGCAATAAATGTGGCCATAATAGAATGTTATTTTAAGACAATGCCCCTTGAGTATCAGAATTCATTCTCAAATAAGAGCCAGTAATCAAAATTTATTCTTTAACATTTTATATACCCGTGAATCAATAACTAGCAAATTTGATGTTCATCCTTGAGATCCAGTGCATCACAATAAAATACATATCTCCAAATGTCTAAAATCTTATTTATGATTTTTGTTAGCAGAATGCATGCTTGTTTTGATTGACTTTAGATGACATAAATGTTTGAATTAGGCTATACAAAATGTTAGAGAAAGTAATGAAAGTTTTACAATTTCAGACATGTTGCAGAAAGAACATTATATCATGTGTATATCTTTGGTGGTCTAGTTCATGTGCATACCAATTTCATTTGATGCTGTTGTAGTGTTAATGTTTTAATAGGTTTAATTGCAAGTTGACCTCATGTACTATAGCTCAATTGCGGATGGACCTCCCCTCCCCTTAGTTCTGTCGTCGCATATTGGGCTGATAAATATAATATAGTGTCAGACTAGTGCATGTTACATATCTCAATTTAATTTCTAGTATAAAGATAAGTATAAAGATATTCCATATGTGTATGTTACAGTTGTTCATGCTTGTGGATGACAGAAGGCTTCTTACATTTAAAGATGTGATAATTATCTGCATCTTTGTAAGAATTTTCATCTCTCAGACTAGTAGAAAAATCATCCCAGACATGCATAACAACTCTACAAGCTTGAGCCTTGAAGTTTAAAAAGTAAAGCCTTGAATACTATCAATTATAATCTCTCACAATTTGGTAGAGCTGATCTAGACTCAATAACTAAAATGCACAGCTGTCTTCGAGAATTCAGCAATGTCTCGGGGTTGGAGGCTAATTCTACCAAAAGCTCAATCCTCATGAGTGGTATTAATGATGAACTGAAGGCACAAATTTGCTCTTTCTTAAACTTCTCTGAGGGTTCCTTGCCAATGAGATATCTAGGCATGCCACTGATCTCAAAGAGGCTCTCCTTTCTTGATTGCTCACCTCTGATATCCAAAATCTCAGACCAATTCCAAACTTGGCAGAACAGGAAAAACCTGTCATATGCGGGAAGAATTCAACTTATAAAGTCTGTTATTCTGGGAATACAAATCTATTGGACAAGCAATTATATCCTTCCGATCAAGGTGTTGGATAGGATAGATAAAATGTGCTCTGCTTTCCTATGGGGGAACAAAATTCATCTAGTCTCCTGGGCTGAGGTCTGTAGAAACAAGAAACTTGGAGGTCTGAGTCTCTACACTGCCAAGTTTTGGAATTACTCTGTAGGTATTAAATTGCTATGGATGATACATGCTAAAAAAGATCTTTTATGGATTAAATGGGTACATGAGAACTATTTACAAAATCAGGAGATTTGGCAAATTCAATCATGGAAAAATGACTCTTGGATGTGGAGGCAACTCCTAAAGGTGAGAGATTTGGTGATCAACAGATTTGGTAATGTTGCGAATGTAAATAGAGTTCTTGCTACCTGTCTCAAAGATGGCAATATTCAAATTTCATCTATATACAGTATTTTATCCCATCCTTCAGCTACTGTGACCTGGTCGAATACAGTTTGGGGGGGCTTGCACTATCCCAAACACTCTTTGATAATGTGGCTTGCTGTTCTCTCGAGACTATTGACCAAGGATAGCTATCCCAAACACTCTTTGATAATGTGGCTTGCTGTTCTCTCGAGACTATTGACCAAGGATAGGCTGTGCCGTATGAAGATACTAGATACTAGCCAGAATTGGTGTGTGCTGTGCATAGGCTCTGTCAATCGGCCTGAATCCAAGAAACATCTCTTCTTTGAGTGTCAATTCTCAGGTTTTGTTTGGAATGAAATGATGGAATGGCTTGGCTTTACATGGAGATCATGTGATTGGGATCATGTGATGAACTGGTTTTGCAACAACATGAGGGGTCTAGGATTCATGAAGAAGATGAAGAGAATGGTACTGTCGGCAACTATATACTGGATATGGAAGGAGAGAAACTCAAGAATTTTTCAGCAAAAATGCCGAAGTCCAGACCAAATTGTGAGAGAGGTGAAGCTTTCAGTTCTTATGAAAGTGCTGCATGAAGACATCCCAGATCATTTGAGAGAGAAAGTTGAGAGGTTGTAAGTGAGTTTCGGGTTTTTTTTCTCATTGTTTGCCAGAATTTTATCTGGTTTTTGATGTACTCTCATATCAAAATTTGGAAAATGAATAAAAATTTTTCATTTACCAAAAATTATAATCCTCTTATCTTCTATTTGTGATGATTAATGCTATCATAGTTGGGTATACAATTAAACTTTGCTAAATCCTAAGTGAATAGTATCACACTTGCTAGGATGACTATTCCTTTAATCTCAAGAGGACAAGATAGACTTTTGGACATTTTTTGATATATTTTTAGTTGTTAAGGGGGTGTTTGTTTCAAATCCTATAATTTTAGGATATGGATTTCATCATGGGATTTGAAATCCATAGGTGTTTTGTTATGTGTTGGGATTTCTAAAATGTTGTTTGTTTCATTAATATTTTGGGATTTGGAATACTATAATTTGTAATATTTTGTTAGTTTCAAGCTCAAATTGTAGCATTACCAAATACCAAAATTTTATAATATGATGAATATGCTATCTTGGTGAGGTTACCTCCCACAAAAAGTCAAAATTAGGATTTGTTAAATCCTCTCCAATTGAGAGGTAAGCGCACCAATTTATAGAATTTGTCAAAATCCTCTCCAATTGAGAGTATTTGGCAAATTCTAAAAATTGGGCACTTTTTGCATTTTTAGGATTCAATATTCAAAAAATTTTCTTAAAACAAACACCATATATGGAATCCCAAAATACAAAAAACCTCACTTTTTTATCTCAAATCTTGTAATCCATATCAAATGCTAAAATTTTTGGTGAAACAAACACCCCCTAAGTAGATGAAACAAAATTATAAAGATTCTAGGAGCTCCTGACCTCTGGTGTTGATAATCTGAGAATACATTCACACATATCTCAGTCTTTTCCAGCCTCATTCTATAGTCTTGAGATAAATTCTGTGTTTTTTTTTCAAATTAGGGATTTTTTTTCTTTCGAAGATGATATATGAGATTGCATCAATTCATCAAGAATATGTTTGGAATAGTTTCAAATTCTGCTCTTTAAGTTTTGGTTTTTCTCATTTTAGTTTCTCATGAATTGCTTACCATTTTTAGTTTTGAGAGGAGGACCAAATAACCTCTCTTTAACCAAAACACTATAATGATAACATTTTTGGTAGTTTAGAAATCAAGAAAAGAGTGGTTGACCACTGATGGCTATAAGAAATGGGAAGACAAGCTCATTTCTTCTCTTTAATGCACAGAACAATAATTTTTTAGGAAAATCTTTTTTTAACCCAAAGTTTTACTCCAACTTATTTTTAAATCTACCTACTTTCATTATGATCCATGCACCCAAAGTACAACACCCACTTATTTATAAACTCAAAGTATCAAATATACCATATTTATATACTGTATACAAAAAATAAAAGATAAATCCCAAAATTACCCTTGTTGTTCTTCTTCTTCCTCCCTAATAACTACCCAGGGCTCAACTCCCTCTTTCTAATTATCTCCATCTTTCTAGTTCTCCTCCCACTAAAAAAAACCCTAAAAATTCAAGGGTTTTGATCTCTTGCAATGGCGTCCAATGTCAACTTGCAGGTTTCTCTTCGCTAGATCCTTTGTTGAAGGGGGCGGTGGCAGCGGCCCTGTGACTACCCAGTCCACTCAAAGCTGACCAATAGAAAACGGTATGTTAACATCATGAAATTTTGGGTTTTTTGGCAATATCTTGTTAAAAATGTCTTGTTCTTATAAATTGATGGATTCTTATCAAGCTTATGCTTCAGGAAAGAGTATGTGCATAACAATTTTGCTCATGTATATCTAAGTTTTGGTGACTAGGTTGATGCATAGAAGGTGTTTGATGGAATGACAAAAGGGATATAGTTATTTGGACCACAACGATTAGCGGTTATACCATATTGTTGTTGGTTGAGGAGGAAATAAAGGTGGTTGATGAAATGTCCAAGAGAAGTTTGGTTTTGTGGACCGCCATGATCTTAGCCCATCGATGAAATGTCCAAGAGAAGTTTGGTTTTGTGGACCGCCATGATCTTAGCCCATCGGTATGCCATCCTACACCATCCGGTTGCTCCTCACCATTTTCTATTGTCGCCAACACCTAACGCAATGCACAACTACCCCTCAATCAGAAACGATTCGTCAATGCACGTACACTAACTTTACAATCAAATACATGAGAGAATCCTCCACTCTTGGCATTCGATCAGATCTTAGCATTGTTGTCACATTGCAACCCAAACGTAAAATCAACTACAACCTGCAATATGATGTACCAAGTAGTATCTAATGTATCGTGTTGTATGGAATTTTCTATGTTATGTATATATAGATGATTTGTGTGTATATTGTATCAAATGCACTATCCAATGTATCATGCTGTATCAAATTTTCTATTAGAATTTTATTAGTGTATCTAGTAGAAATGTATCTAGTAGAAATGTATACAACGTTTTGATAGTGGTGATTTTGGATTATTTCCATTCAATCTTCATGGATTATTTTCATTCAATGTTATGTGCTTGAGTTTAGTGGTTGATAGATATGAATATCTGTAATGAATTGATGCACTGATTGAACTGAAGAAGTTTTGATGGTAGGTTGTGGTAACTACAGCCTATTGGGCCATATTATGTTTCGTGTGTCCAATTATCCACCTCGACGAGGGGTCCTCGCTCAATTTTTCAGCTTTTGATAAAGTATAGCACTTTATGGGAAAGTATAGTAGCTTATTAATGAAGTATAGCACCTTATGGTAAAGTATAGCACCTTATGGCAATAGTATAGCACCTTATGGTCTCTGGAAATTTAGTAACTTATTGCGTTGCGATAAACCAAATAAGTTTTGTTAGGGCCATGCAAACACTCAATGACCTACGTTATGTGTCGCGTGACCAATTATCCACCTCGACGATGGGTCCTCACTCAATTTTGAAGCTTTTGGTAAAGTATAGTACTTTATGGGAAAGTATAGCACCTTATGGCCAAAGTATAGCACTATATGACAAAGTATAATACTTTATTGGCAAAGTATAGCATCTTATTAGCAAAGTATAGCACCTTATGCTCTCTGGAAATTTTGCACCTTAAATTGTCTAAAACCAAATCAGTTTTTTTCACCACAACGCAAACACTCGATGACCTACGTTACGTGTTTATTTACCAATCATTCACCACGACGGGGGGTCCTCGCGTAATTTTAAAGCTTTTGGCAAAGTATAGCACTTTATGGGAAAGTATAGCACATTATGGCCAAAGTATAGCACTATATGGCAAAATATAGCACTTTATTGGCAAAGTATAACACCTTATTGGCAAAGTATAGCACCTTATAATCTCTGGAAATTCAGCACCTTAAGTTGTCTAAAACCAAATCAGTTTTTTTCACTGTAACGCAAACACTCGATGACCTACGTTACGTGTTTATTGACCAATCATCCACCGTGACGGGGGGTCCTCATGTAATTTTGAAACTTTTGGCAAAGTTTAGCACTTAATGGGAAAGTATAGCACCTTATGGGCAAAGTATAGCACTTTATGGCAAAGTATAGCACTTTATGGTAAAGTATAGCACTTTATTAGCAAAGTATAGCACCTTATTGGCAAAGTATAGCACCTTATGCTCTCTGGAAATTCTGCACCTTAAGTAGTCTAGAACCAAATTAGTTTTTTCACCGCAACGCAAACACTCGATGACCTACGTTACGTGTTTATTAACCAATCATCCACCGTGACGGAGGGTCCTCACGCAATTTTGAAACTTTTGGCAAAGTATAGCACTTTATGGGAAAGTATAGCACCTTATGGCTAAAGTATAACACTATATGGCAAAGTATAGCACTTTATTGGCAAATTATACCACCTTATTGGTAAAGTATAGCACCTTATGCTCTCTAAAAATTCTGCACCTTAAGTTGTCTAAAACCAAATCAGTTTTTTTTGCCAATAAGATGCTATACTTTGCCAATAAAGTACTATGCTTTGCCATATAGTGCTATACTTTGGCCATAAGGTGCTATACTTTTCCATAAAGTGCTATACTTTTTTATAAAGTGCTATACTTTGCCAAAAGCTTCAAAATTACATGAGGACCCTCCGTCGCGGTGGATGTGTCACGCCCCGCTTCCCAATATACCCGGGAATCGGAACGTGAACAAGCCCGCGACGTATTAGGTTGGGTAGAAATAAATAATAAAACTCTTTCTACTCAATCTAATACGCTAAGCGTCTGGAAATAAAACAATGCGAAGGCACAGGTCCCCGATCACAATCAGCAAGAATATAATAGACAAACTCAGAATAAAAATATCATACCACAATGGGATATCATCCAAGACATAAAAATACGGGTCAAACATGCCCTTATACAAATCTGAACAAATGAATACTGAAGAGATACAAAATACACTGATCAAATAGAAATAGAAGGTAGTACAAAAGAAAACTGAGGACCAATAACTAAGCTTTAGATTCTTCTTCTGCTCCATCCGCTAGGCACTCCTGCTGAGAATCCTCTGGCTCCTGATGATCTCCCAGCTGAACATGTTCTTCCTCTAAGTCTGACGTACACCAGAGAAAACAGGTGTACGTCAGGTGCATGACGCACGGCAAGACCCCACAAAAGAAAATAGAACGAACGGAAATCTAATGCGAAAAACGATACGATAACAGAAACAACGAAAGAACGTACAACTGAAATCCACAAATCAACATGAAAACACTACTAAATCATGATAACATAAAGCATCCAAAATCGATCAGGTAACGAGATCATGCAGCACAAGAATCCTAATCACCTTAAATAACAAGATCAGGTAACTAGCTATTCTATAACGGTTCACTGGTTCACATCTCACACAGAGTCAACGCTCCTGTCATCAGATAACTGGCTGTTCATAAATCCTCTACGTGCACCTAATACGCCGCTACACTGGATCGGTCAGAGGGCTACACGCAATCTGATTCCGGCCTGGTTCGAACTCAAGCAAGAATCAGGTGAATATCAAGCTCACGGACCAAAGTGGCTACACTGGCTCCACTTTGACCCAACAAACCAACCCCAAGCTACACTGGATCATGGGGAGGCCTGGAAGATACATCAACAGCCTTATCCGATCACATGAACATGGACTTTCCCATCCCAACTCTCTTGTATTTTCTAAATCAACCATATTCCTCATTGAAACTCGGGTTCACCACCTAAACTCAGTCAACACACCCACACATGTCACTAAGTCTGTTCATGACGCACGAGGCCACTAAGTCATGAACTGCTAGGGGTTCTCAAACACAACCGGAAACAATAAGTACAACCAATCATGCGCAACGATATCATGGCATATCACATAATTAAAATGAGAATCACACATTCAAAAATAATCCTTTAAATTAATAAATTTATTTACTTCAAAATGATTTCCTTATCCAGAATAAATCCTTTATTTCTTGTTATAATTATCCAAAAATAATTCCATTTTCTAAAATAACTCCTTTTAAATAATTCTAAAAACATTCTTTTTAATATTTCCTCTTACAAAATAATTTCTTTTCTAATTATAATTGATCTAAAATAATTTCCTTTTTAAAATAAATTCCTTTAATTTATTTATAATTATTCTAAAAATATTATTCTTCCAAGATAGTTTCTTTTAAATTATTATAATTATCTAAAAATGATTCTTTTGCCGAACTAAATTCTTTTAATTCATAATAATTATTAAAAATATAATTCTTTTGCCGAACAAATTCTCATAATTTACTATAACTCTTCTGAAAATATTATTCATCATATTACTACAAATTATTTAAAATTAATCATCAACCAATCCCACACATATGATTATAACACAAATTAATATGCGGATAATTCATAACAAATAGAAAAAAGTAGATCTGAGCAAGCGGAATCCTGCCTCGGGGTTCGTAGAACGAATCAACGTCGACGTGCGAGACTACGGATCCGCGGACGGCGGCGATTGCGGAGGTTGATGGCGGTCTATGGGGCTGTCGGATGTCGAGGAGGGGTGGTGGCGTGGAGGGTTCGACACGGCTTTGGCCAGCGACGGGTTGGTGGTTGAGGTCGACGGAAAGGAGGAGAGAGGGGGCGAGCAGGTGTGGAGGTGGTCGGAGGTGACATGGCGTTCGACGGCTGGTGCTGGCAGCAGGTGGCTACGGGCTCGAGGCGTCGAGAGGCGGGCAGGAGGTGTGAAGGGTGGGGTTGCTTCGGTGGTGGTTTGGGTGTGCTTGGGTGCTGGCGGTTGCGCGGATCTGGCGATTTAGAACTGGGGCGGCCGACAGGCGAGAGGGGGCCGACTGGGGTTGAACGGCGCGTCAGAGGGTCGGATATGGACAGGGGTGCTGGTTTCGTTCGTCTGCTCTGGCGGCTGCAGGGCACAGGTGAGCGTCGTCTCGGCGGAGAGAGGGAGGTGCAGTCGCGGGTGGTTGAGGAAGATGGTCGGCGTCGGCGTTGAGGAGGGCGCGGCTGGAAGATAGAGGGGAGCTGGGGAAGAACTCGGTCGCTCGGAGGTTTGCATCTCATGGACGAGGAGAGAGGAAGAGGAAGAGATGGCGGCGGAAGAAATGAACGAGAGGAAACGAAAACATATCATATATATATATATATATTATAATTGTAATTAGGGTATAGGGTTTAGGATAAAATATTATTAAATAAATACTTTGAGTACTAAAATTAAACTAATTAATAATCAATTTAAATAAAAACGTACATGTTTGGCTAACAAAGTTGAATATAATATGCAAAATATTAATATTGTCAAATTAAACGAGATAAATAATAATAATAATAATGTTATTTATAATCAAATAATTATGGAATAATTCTAATATAAAAAACGTACCATTGTGATAATAGAAGGTAAACGTAACAGTGAAAATAATACAATAGAATATACACAATGTGATACTTATAATAAACGATTAATGAAAATATAAGTTATAATAAATACCACATATTATCAAATAAATACGTAGATAGTATCGGTATACACAAGGTATAAATTCCGTGAAATATTACGTGTATAAAAAAATTTATAAATATTAATATCATTTAAATAAATATAAAACTTAGATTTTTAAATCATAGAAAATTGTAGAAATTCAATAAAAATATAAATACTCTTTTAAAAATAATAATTAAATATTTTAAAATACCAGAGAATTATTTTAACTAGTATCGAAAATTCATGGTCCTTACATTCTACCCCCCTTAAAATAAATTTCGCCCTCGAAATTAAACCCAAGGACAAAGATATGGAAAGAGAGGCTCACCCAACGCATATAGAGAAGAATTCAAAATAAATTGCATATCCATAAGCAAAGGGGAATGTAAGACAAGAACAGCACAAGATGAGATACAAGTTGTGACAACTAAGATATCGCTATCGCATCTCAGACTCGTAACAAAATCCAAGCAAATACTATGATACAAACATATTTAACTGTGTGAACTTGTTATACAGTATTTGTAAATATATAAGAAATCTAATCAGTATAAAGTATAAGATAAGCAATAACATAGAATCAAAACAATAAGTATAATATAAATAAACAATCATAGAGTGAATCATGCAAATAATATACAAGCTTTCATAGAAATAAAACAGAAACATATTAAGTAAGAACAAAGTCAAGTAATAACAATAAATCTAAAGCAAATACAAAAGTAAGTCAAATAACATAGAATCAGATAGAACCATAACAACATAATGAGAAAAGTCGAAAATCTAAAATACATAACAGTTTAAACAAAACATAATAGCAAGGTATAACAATGGTCAATCAAAAGCAAAAGAAATTTAATTATGAAAAACACAATCAATATAGGTTCAAACTAAGATATTAAAAACACAATGTAAGATATAAATTTAATAAAAACGAGTAAACGAGCGAAAAACGAACATCAACAGGATCATATAACAAAATAGAATGATATAATAATAAGTTGAAATCAAGGATAATAGGAAAAGCAATCATAAGGCAATTAGAATAATAATACATACAAAATAAACACAAATAAAAAGAAAATATATTTAATTGATGGAATGATGAAAAGTAGCCTGAAACATAGAAAGATACAAAGACAGTCAAATATAAATAGTTAAACACAATTATTAAAATAATTATACAATCAAATAATCATGTAGAGTAGTATACAAAATTTAGTAGATAAATAATTCATTACACAATATTGGGAAATTACAAATTGTATACACAGAAATTAGAATGCGACAAACAATATAATTATGTAAAAATAAGCAGCACAATGCAAGTGGAATATTAAAAGATAATTGAACATAAACCAAAAAGATATGATATACAAAACAATATGAAGCAGATAATCATGGAAGGACAATGTGACATGACACAACAACATATAAGAAATGAATTATATGTAGTATATCATATTAAAAATAAAATAACTAATTATAGTCGTATATCACAGCAATAATTATCGAAAACACACACTTTATATAATATTATGACTAAATAAATGAAGCAGACTAACATGAACAAAGAACAAAATAAAAAGTAAGTATTAGAATGAATAAGAAACTATATATAGAAAATAAGTAAGCAAAACACAAACAAAACTAAGAAGGATGAAATGATTGATAAATTAAATCAAACAATGATGATACACGTAATTAGAAGTAAAGAATGAAATGAAATGTACTAAACAAAACTACTTTATACGTAATAAAACAAGCTAGATAATACACTTATAACATAATATAAAATAGTAGACAATGAAAAATGTTTGAAATATACTAAAACACGAGAATAATGCAATATTATTAGAAAAGCATCAGATATAAGACAAAAATACTGAATAAATCAGGCAGAAGTACAATAAAGATTATAATAGGGTATACAGAACATACATAATCACAATTGAAAATAATATAAAGAAATAAACATAGATAGAGTCACATCGATACATATAGACAAACAAACAGAGACAAATCATAATAATAATCAATAGCAGAATGAAACGATACATAATAATTACTAGCATACAAATAGTTATATAACACAAAGTAAATAATACCAAATCATATTTAGGTTCAAAGAAACACAAATAAAATTAAAGTATAAAAATAAAAGATATAAATCAAAAGGGATAAACAAGATTCAGAAACATATGATGTGTATAACAAATATAATCATTATGTATAATAAGCGTAAAAATAAAAATAAAAATGCATACATAACAATAAGCATATAAAAATTTGTATACTCAGGGTACTAATCATGCTAACAAAATAAATTATAATGGAAAGAGTTCACAAAATATTATATAATAAAATAGACATAAGAGTAAACATGTGATTCAAAATAAATATATTATATAAAATATAATAAGAAGAACATAATTATATATTCGACAAACAATATGATAAATTAGAAGTATTAGAATTATTCATAATATAAACAAGATACAACAACAATAATAATCACTATATAAAATCAATTTAGACATAGTAGTATATTGTATAATAGTCAAAAATCATATAAATACAATCAGTGTAATATACATAAATAAAATGTATAATACATAAAACATGAACTATGGAAGATAAAATAGATTTATAAACAAATGAAAACATACAATATAATACTGCATTTGATACATAAAATAATAATACAATAAATAATACAAAAATCAATTCACTTAAACGATACATAAGTCAAAATCAAAGAAAATATAGTTGTAAAATAATAACATATAAAATAATGACAGACACGAGGATAGAGGAGTTATACAAAGAGAGGATAATCACGAAGCGATGAGACAAGAACGATGGAAAACTCCGGAGTCAAAGAGTGATAAGATAGGGACGAAACGAAACCTATCAAGAAAATAGAATAAGGGCTCAAGAATAGTCTCATGGATGAAATATGATATGTATCTAAATTGTCCAATATATTCTTACTAGTAGAAATTCGGGACCGTGATCGGAACCGTGACCTGCATGGGCCACCACTAAAACCTGTCACGCCCCGCTTCCCAATATACCCGGGAATCGGAACGTGAACAAGCCCGCGACGTATTAGGTTGGGTAGAAATAAATAATAAAACTCTTTCTACTCAATCTAATACGCTAAGCGTCTGAAAATAAAACAATATGAAGGCACAGGTCCCCGATCACAATCAGCAAGAATATAATAGACAAACTCAGAATAAAAATATCATACCACAATGGGATATCATCCAAGACATAAAAATACGGGTCAAACATGCCCTTATACAAATCTGAACAAATGAATACTGAAGAGATACAAAATACACTGATCAAATAGAAATAGAAGGTAGTACAAAAGAAAACTGAGGACCAATAACTAAGCTTTAGATTCTTCTTCTGCTCCATCCGCTAGGCACTCCTGCTGAGAATCCTCTGGCTCCTGATGATCTTTAAGTCTGACGTACACCAGAGAAAACAGGTGTACGTCAGGTGCATGACGCACGGCAAGACCCCACAAAAGAAAATAGAACGAACGGAAATCTAATGCGAAAAACGATACGATAACAGAAACAACGAAAGAACGTACAACTGAAATCCACAAATCAACATGAAAACACTACTAAATCATGATAACATAAAGCATCCAAAATCGATCAGGTAACGAGATCATGCAGCTAGCGATCAGTCTAATCATCCAAGCAACAAGATCATACAATAGATGGAATTAATACCTAAAAATCTACAACGTCGAGCGAAATAATCCAAACAAGGAAACCCTCATGTATATACCATATGTCTCGAATTGTAAATAATTAAATATTAATCCCGATCTATGTATGAAAGAATTACGACTGGCCTACATCTCGCACAAGAATCCTAATCACCTTAAATAACAAGATCAGGTAACTAGTCATTCTATAACGGGTCACTGGTCCACATCTCACACAGAGTCAACGCTCCTGTCATCAGATAACTGGCTGTTCATAAATCCTCTACGTGCACCCAATACGCCGCTACACTGGATCGGTCAGAGGGCTACACGCAATCCGATTCCGGCCTGGTTCGAACTCAAGCAAGAATCAGGTGAATATCAAGCTCACGGACCAAAGTGGCTACACCGGCTCCACTTTGACCCAACAAACCAACCCCAAGCTACACTGGATCATGGGGAGGCCTGGAAGATACATCAACAGCCTTATCCGATCACATGAACATTAACTTCCCCATCCCAACTCTTCTCGTTTTTCTAAATCAACCATAATCCTCATTAAAACTCGGGTTCACCACCTAAACTCAGTCAACACACCCACACATGTCACTAAGTCTGTTCATGACGCACGAGGCCACTAAGTCATGAACTGCTAGGGGTTCTCAAACACAACAGGAAACAATAAGTACAACCAATCATGCGTAACGATATCATGACATATCACATAATTAAAATGAGAATCACACATTAAAAAAATAATCCTTTAGGAAACTGCTTGGTATGATAAACTCAACTTCCATATCTCTAATTCCTAAAGTGAAATGTCCAAAGACTCCTTCTGATTTCAGACCTATTGCTTGTTGTAACTGTCTATATAAGATCATTTCGAAAATTCTAGCTAACAGGATAAAGACAGTGATGGGATTTTTGATTAATGAGGCTCAAAGTGCCTTTGTTAAAGGAAGGCAAATATCAAGTAATATCTTGATGGCTCATGAGATTGTGAGGAGCTATGGCAGGAAGCACAATTCACCCAGGATCATGATGAGTATAGATATCAAGAAGGCTTTCGATACTATAAGTTGGAATTTTCTTAGAGATATGCTTACTGGTCTGGGGTTCCCTGATATCTTTACAAACTGGATCATGGTGTGTATTACATCCCCAAAATACTCTATTTCTTTAAATGGCACACTACATGGTTATTTCAAAGGAGAAAGGGGTTTGAGACAAGGTGATCCTATCTCTCCCTATTTGTTTACACTGGGTATGGAGTTCCTGTCAAGAAAATTAGACATGCTTAAAGAGGACAGATCTTTTAAATTTCATCCTAGGTGTGGTGAGTTAAAAATCACTCATCTAATATTTGCAGATGATCTCCTCCTCTTTTCTAAGGGTGACATTCATTCTGTTAATCTTTTTTTCAACTGCTTCAAGGAGTTTAGTGAGGTTTCAGGTCTGGTTGCAAATCCAGAAAAATGTAAAATATTTTACAGTGGTGTTGATGAACATACCAAAAGCTTGATTAGTAATCTCCTGAACTTCACAGAGGGTGCACTGCCCATCAAATACTTGGGGGTTCCTTTGATATCCAAACGATTATCATATACTGATTGTTCTCCTCTTTTAAACAAAATCTCAGATCAATTACAAGCTTGTCTGAAAAATAGAGCTCTGTCTTTTGCTGGCAGATTACAAATTATTAAGAGTGCTATACTTGGCATCCAGATATATTGGACTTCAAATTATATTCTTCCTGTTAGAGTATTGCAGAAGATTGATCAAATGTGCAGGAACTTTCTATGGGGCAAAACAGATAAAAAACATAAAATTCCTCTGGTTTCTTAGGATAAAGCCTGTTTGAGTAAAAGGCATGGGGGTCTTGGCATCTACTCAGCAACAATTTGGAATATGGCAACTATGCTGAGGTTAATGTGGCATATCCATGTTAATAAAGAGAGTCTATGGATCAAATGGATACACAGTGCATACTTAAGAAATGATGATATATGGCATGTTCAGGCTAAAAACTGGGACTCATGGATGTGGAAGAAAATTTTGAAAATCAGAGACAAAGCTGTTAGCTTTTGTGGAGGTCTAAATAACTTGTTGCTGCTCATTCAATCTTGCTCTGAAAATTCTAGAATCCAGATTTCAGCATTGTACAATGCTCTCTCCCCTAATTCTTTAGTTGTGCCATGGCATAGAACAGTTTGGGAGACTACAAACTTCCCCAGTCACTCTTTTATCTGTTGGTTAGCAATCCAAGATAGATTGCTTACTATCGACAGACTGATTAAGAGGGGATTAATGAACTCTAACAATTGTTGTCTGTGTACTGGTTCTGAAAACAGAAACCATCTTTTCTTTGAGTGCTGCTATTCAAGAGAAGTGTGGCTAAAAATTATGGATTGGCTCAGTTTCAAATGGCAGTCCGGTGATTGGAATCAGATTGTGATTTGGTACTGTGATAGACTGAAGGGGAATGGTTTCAAGCAAAGGATTAAAAGGATGGCTCTAACTACAGCAGTTTATAGTATATGGAGAGAAAGGAATTTCAGGATTTTCAGGCAGAAAGCAAGGCCAGCTGATCAGCTTTTTAAAGATATCAAATTCAGCATTTATTCTTTTGTTCTCAATGGCTCTTTTAAGGCAGAAGACGAAGAATGGATCATTTCACTATGATAGTCATTGAAGAGAGCAATTAGCAGGTTTTACTCAGTTGCTGTTAGTTGCTAAGTTTTTGATTGAGTTCTATTTTCTTTGAACTCTTAATGTCAGTTTTGATATCTCATACATATGATGAGATTCTTGATGTACATTCATTTTTACATTTGGTGATGAATAAAATCTTTCATTTACAAAAAAAAGAAAAGAAAACATATACATATATATATATAATTGTAATTAGGGTTAGGGTTTAGGTTAAAATAATTAAAATAAATACTTTTGAATACTTAAAAATTAAACTAATTACATAATAATTATCTACAATTAAAAACGTACATGTTGTGCTTTTACAACAGTTGATATGAAATAGTCGAAATATTCACATATTGTACAATTAAACGAGAATAAATAATAATAATAATAATATATTTACTTATATTTAAAATCAAATAATTATGGAATAATTATCTATATAATAAAACGTACCAGTTGTACTAATACGACAGGTAATACATAACAGTAGAAATAATACAACAAATTATACCAAATAATATGTAATTAATAATACAACGTATTATATAAAAATATACGTAATAATAATAATAATACCACATATTATTCAAAATAATACGTAATAGTATCGGTAACACAACGGATAAATTCCGAAAATATTTACTGTATAAAATAAATTTATAAATATTAATATCATTTAAATAAATATAAAACTTAGATTTTTAAATCATAAAAAATTGTAGAAATTCAAATAAAAATATAAATACTCTTTTAAAAATAGTAATTATATATTTTAAAATACCAGAGAATTATTTTAACTAGTATCAAAAATTCATGGTCCTTACAGGATGATTGGTCAATAAACACGTAACGTAGGTCATCGAGTGTTTGCGTTACGGTGAAAAAAACTGATTTGGTTTTAGATAACTTAAGGTACAGAATTTTCAGAGAGCATAAGGTGCTATACTTTGCTAATACGGTGCTATAATCTGCCAATAAAGTGCTATACTTTGTCATATAGTGCTATACTTTGGCTATAAGGTGCTATAATTTCCCATAAAGTGCTATACTTTGGCCATAAGGTGCTATACTTTCCCATAAAGTGCTATACTTTGCCAAAAGCTTCAAAATTACGCAAGGACCCCCGTCACGGTGGATGATTGGTCAATAAACGCGTAACGTAGGTCATCGAGTGTTTGCGTTGCGGTGAAAAAAACTGATTTGGTTTTAGACAACTTAAGGTGCAGAATTTCCAGAGATCATAAGGTGCTATACTTTGCCAATAAGATGCTATACTTTACCAATAAAGTGCTATACTTTGCCATATAGTGCTATACTTTGGCCATAAGGTGATATACTTTCCCATAAAATGCTTTACTTTGCCAAAAGCTTCAAAATTGCGCGAGGACCCCCCGTCGCGGTGGATGATTGGTCAATAAACACATAACGTAGATCATCGAGTGTTTGCGTTGCGTTGAAAAAAACTAATTTGGTTTTAGACAACTTAAGGTGCAGAATTTCCAGAGAGCATAAGGTGATATACTTTGCCAATAAGGTGCTATACTTTACCAATAAAGTGCCATACTTTGTAATATAGTGCTATACTTTAGCCATAAGGTACTATACTTTCCCATAAAGTGCTATATTTTGTCAAAAGCTTCAAAATTGCGCGAGGACCCCCGCCGCGGTGGATGATTGGTCAATAAACACGTAACGTAGGTCATCGAGTGTTTGCGTTGCGGTAAAAAAACTGATTTGGTTTTAGACAACTTAAGGTGCAGAATTTTCAGTCATCGAGTGTTTGCGTTGCGGTAAAAAAACTGATTTGGTTTTAGACAACTTAAGGTGCAGAATTTTCAGAGAGCATAAGGTGCTATACTTTGACAACTTAAGGTGCAGAATTTTCAGAGAGCATAAGGTGCTATACTTTGCCAATAAGGTGCTATACTTTGACAATAAAGTGCTATACTTTGCTATATAGTACTATACTTTGGCCATAATTTGCTATACTTTACCATAAAGTGCTATACTTTGCCAAAAGCTTCAAAATTACGCGAGGACCCCCGTCGCGGTGGATGATTGGTCAATAAACACGTAACGTAGGTCATCGAGTGTTTGCGTTGTGATAAAAAAACTAATTTGGTTTTAGACAACTTAAGGTGCAGAATTTCCAGAGAGCATAAGGTGCTATACTTTGCCAATAAGGTGCTATACTTTGTCAATAAAGTGCTATACTTTGCTATATAGTACTATACTTTGGCCATAAGGTGCTATACTTTACCATAAAGTGCTATACTTTACCAAAAGCTTCAAAATTACGCGAGGACCCCCGTCGCGGTGGATGATTGGTCAATAAACACATAACGTAGGTCATTGAGTGTTTGTGTTGCAGTGAAAAAAACTAATTTTAGACAACCTAAGGTGCAGAATTTTCAGAGAGCATAAGGTGCTATACTTTGCTAATAAGGTTCTATACTTTGCCAATAAAGTGCTATACTTTTCCATATAGTGCTATACTTTGGCCATAAGGTGCTATACTTTCCCATAAAGTGTTATACTTTGCAAAAAGCTTCAAAATTACGCGAGGACCCCCATCGCGGTGGATGATTGGTCAATAAATACGTAACGTAGATCATCGAGTATTTGTATTGCGGTGAAAAAAATTGATTTGGTTTTAGACAACTTAAGGTGCAGAATTTCCATAGAGCATAAGGTGTTATACTTTGCTAATAAGGTGCTATACTTTACCAATAAAGTGCTATACTTTGCCATATAGTGCTATACTTCGGCCATAATATGCTATACTTTCCCATAAAGTGCTATACTTTGCCAAAAGCTTCAAAATTACGCGAGGACCCCCCGTAGCGGTGGATGATTGGTCAATAAACACGTAACGTAGGTCATCGAGTGTTTGCGTTGCGGTGAAAAAAACTGATTTGGTTTTAGACAACTTAAGGTGTAGAATTTTCAGAGATCATATGGTGCTATACTTTGTCAATAAGGTGCTATACTTTGCCAATAAAATGCTATACTTTGTCATATAGTGTTATACTTTGGCCATAAGGTGCTATACTTTCCTATAAAGTGCTATATTTTGCCAAAAGCTTCAAAATTGAGCGAGGACCCCCCGTCACGGTGGATGATTGGTCAATAAACACGTAACGTAGGTCATCGAGTGTTTGCGTTGCAGTAAAAAAACTGATTTGGTTTTAGACAACTTAAGGTGCAGAGATTCCAGAGAGCATATTGTGCTATACTTTGCCAATAGGGTGCTATACTTTGCCAATAAAGTACTATACTTTGCCATATAGTGCTATACTTTGGCCATAAGGTGCTATACTTTCCCATAAAGTGCTATACTTTGCTAAAAGCTTCAAAATTGAGCGAGGACCCCTCGTCGAGGTGGATAATTGGTCACGCGACACATAACGTAGGTCATCGAGTGTTTGCATGGCCCTAACAAAACTTATTTGGTTTATCACAACGCGATATGTTACTGAATTTTCAGAGACCATAAGGTGCTATACTTTATCGATAAGGTGCTATATTATTGCCTTGTGGTGTTATACTTTACCATAAGTTGCTACACTTCATCAATAAACTGCTATGCTTTCCCATAAAGTGTTATACTTTATCGAAAGCTGGAAAATTGAACGAGGACCCCTTGTCGAGGTGGATAATTAGACACACGAAACATAATATGGACCAATAGGTTGTAGTTACCACAACCTACCATCAAAACTTCTTCAGTTCAATCAGTGCATCAATTCATTACAGATATTCATATCTATCAACCACTAAACTCAAGCACATAACATTGAATGAAAATAATCCATGAAGATTGAATGGAAATAATCCAAAATCACCACTATCGAAACGTTGTATACATTTCTACTAGATACACTGATAAATTTCTAATAGAAAATTTGATACAGCATGATACATTGGATAGTGCATTTGATACAATATACACACAAATCATCTATATATACATAATATAGAAAATTCCATACAACACGATACATTAGATACTACTTGGTATATCATATTGCAGGCTGTAGTTGATTTGACGGTTGGGTTGCAATGTGACAACAATGCTAAGATCTGATCGAATGCCAAGAGTGTAGGATTCTCTCATGTATTTGATTGGAAAGTTAGTGTACGTGCATTGACGAATCGTTTCTAATTGAGGGGTAGTTGTGCATTGCGTTAGGTGTTGGCGATAATAGAAAATGGTGAGGAGCAATCGGAGGGCGTAGGATGGCATACCGATGGGCTAAGATCATGGCGGTGCACAAAACCAAACTTCTCTTGGACATTTCATCAACCACCTTTATTGCCTCCTCAACCAACAACAATATGGTATAACCGCTAATCGTTGTGGTCCAAATAACTATTTCCCTTTTGTCATTCCATCAAACACCTTCTATGCATCAACCTAGTCACCAAAACATAGATATATATGAGCAAATTTGTTATGCACATACTCTTTCATGAAGCATAAGCTTGATAAGAATCCATCAATTTATAATAAGAAGACATTTTTAACAAGATATTGCCAAAAAACCCAAAATTTCAAAATGTTAACATACCGTTTTCTATTGGTCCGCTTTGAGTGGACTGGGGTGTCCTAGGGCCGCTGCCACCGTCCCCTTCAACGAAGGATCTAGCGAAGAGAAACCTGCAAGTTGACATTGGACGCCAATGCAAGAGATCAAAACCCTTGAATTTTTAGGGTTTTTTTTAGTGGGAGGAGAACTAGAAAGATGGAGATAATTAGAAAGAGAGAGTTGAGCCCTGGGTAGTTATTAGGGAGGAAGAAGAAGAAGAACAAGGGTAATTTCGGGATTTATCTTTTATTTTTTGTATACAGTATATAAATATGGTGTATTTGATACTTTGGGTTTATAAATAAGTGGGTGTTGTACTTTGGGTGCATGGATCATAATGAAAGTAGTTGGGTTTAAAAATAAGTTAGAGTAAAACTTTGGGTTAAAAGAAGATTTTGTTGGATATTTTATTAAAGAAAAGGCAATTTAACATGTTTTACATATTTTATATTCCTCAGCAATTAATACGTGCATAATGGCTATATAATTATGGCGAACGTTACCGTATTAATTATGGGTTTATTGCGTAACGGTCGACATTATGGCGTACGTTACTATATTGATTGCTAGGATTTGTAACGGCTCTCTATGACCCCTATATAAGCAGACCTTCACATTCTAAAACAAAAGAAAATAAAGTTTTTCTCCTCTCCTCTGGTTTAAAGAAAATTGTTTTTCCCCTCTATAAATTTTGTTATTAATTTTTTGGGCAATCTTCTTCATCTGAGCAGAAGCTCTGTACTCTCGTCCGAGTACAGAGGCCAGCCGATTCCGAGAGTTTTTACCGTTAGGGGAGAGGGGATCATCTGCGCCAGGGCGATAGGCGGGTCCTCAATCTTCTAGGACAGTGAATACACGACTTCTCCTGATCAGGCCAGATTTAATTGTTTATTTTATTCGGATTTATTTCGTGCTATAATCTTAATTATTTGATAAATTTCCAACAGATTTTCCCTAATTTTTTTTCTAGGTGGGTGATGAGTGGCTTTCTGGCATAGATCCCCTGGACAAGCAAATGAGATACTTTTGAACTTCTATAATTTGATGTTACTTAATTAATAACTAATTTGACTAATTTGACCTTTGCTGATATTGCGTTGGGTTTGATCCTTGACTTGAGCTAATATGCAGCTCCAAAGCTAATTACCTCGGGCTATTAGCATTAGAGCTTACTTGTTCATTGATATCATCTACAATATCCAACTATCTGTGCATAGGATTTCAAAGAGAGTACAAAAAGGGTTCCCCCCCACCCCCCTGTCACGCCCCGAAACTACAACGGAATTTCATAAAATACGGGGTGAGCGACAGCATCGACCCGTGCACGAGACAAGTCTTATGCACAGGTCAAGCCTGGCACTTCATATCACATAGTTTATCTCAAAATGTTCATAAACCTACTGATGATAGAAATCAGAGCAACTATATATATATACTTATAAATGTTACTTACATTCCACAACCCTTACCATTATAATATTTACAGTGCAAAGCATTCTTTCTGCTAAACACATCACCACTGGCAATTAAGCACTTCTCAACCATGCCCACGATCAAAATTTTTGATTATCACTTTTCTAACTCAGATCTGAAAAATTTGAAAAACAACGGAGTGAGCTAAAAAGCTCAGTGAGAACATTTCCCACTAAAGTTCCTAGATAACTAACAAAATAGTAATAATATTGATTCTCAGAAATAACAAATTATAAGTTTTGCATCAGAAATTCAAAATAGCAATATATGATCCGAATATCATAATATTGTTGTCTTTAAGAAAGAATGAAACACTTATATTTTCTTTCTTATGTGCAACTGAATATATTGTGACATTTCTTGGAATCAAACCCTTTTTGAATCAAGGTAAACATTAAGAAAGAAAAGAAATTACTAAATTGTGTACAAAACCCAGAGGACTATTATTTTCTCAATTTCGCGGTCAATTTTCAAAATCTTAAATCTGATGAGTCGTGTTCTTTGAATTCACGTTCAAAATCAAAATCATAAATCTATTACTGTCAGACGATGTGGACTCTAGTGGTGGCTCCTACGGGCTCTAGAGGTGGCTCCTACCGCGTCCATACGGTGTAGCACTTAGCCCCGTATAGCACTTAGCTCCACATTTCCAGCTAATAATTCATGAAACACAATAATCACCTCATATGTCACACTAAGGCTACGAATTTTAGCCCAGTAGCAAGGGAATGCGTAAACCGTATCAGATAACAGATAATTCCCGGGAATCGAATGCACCTAATACTGCCATAGGCTACTGGCCAAATACAAAGGGGCGAGGATAGATTTCAGAAGGGCCAATACAGAAGGGCTAAGGCCAATATAGAAGGGCCAAATAAAGGTGCATTCACCATATGGCAGGCAGAACCAATCCATAGTGGACTATTTGAGGGTTTGAAAACATCGAGATCACATGTCAAATGAGAAATACTTTGCATATCAGAATTTGCAGATGTTTCAAATGAAATTGACAAGGTAAAGCTCCTCATTTCTGTTAAAATAGTTTACGAATGTTTATTTTTCTTTTATCAGATACTAAGTCACAAAAAATCTTTGAATCCGTTAAACTGTTGAAATACGTTCTAAATACCTCATCAAAACATTCAGATAAAACAATCTCCACGATTATTTGAAAATTGCATGAGAGCCAAATTCATTTTTTTCACATTTTATATAAAAATCAAATTTGCTTTTCATATATAGGATAGACCACAACAGAAATAGGCCAAATCTTTATATACATGAAAAGACATATTATTTATTTTTTTATCACAAGATAAGTCAAATATAAACTCATGCAATTTCATATTATAAAATACTAGTGAGAAAATGAACTCACCTTTAGTGGATACGACTCCCCCAAAATATTAGTCTCCTGGATATCAACAAGATCCTATAATATAAGATATAAGACTAATTACTAATTCAAGACAAACATATATTATAGGTAAATCAATTCAAAATCTAGAGCCTAATAAATTCAGATATAATCAATGATAATTAAAGTCTACAGTACATATGAGTTTATGGCTATCTTTGGCAATTCATCAAAAATTTATAACTCTCATATACTAGTTTTTGGATTTCCTAGTAATTTATGATAATTCAGGGGTTATAGGGAGTTTATCTGATCCAAAAGTTATATTTAATTCTTCAGGTTGGACTTATTTGTAAATAGAAAGAATGGTAGGGGTCCATATGTAACTATCATTTCCTATTTATGGTTTAACCCTTATGCTTGAGTCTCTTGAAAATATTAATAGCACAACAAGGTTTAAACAGAAATTTCTTATTATATATTCTGGACCAGAAAGCAAACTTATAAATTTTCAGGGGTCCCAAAATAAATTCGTTATTTAAATATTTTTCCCCCTTATTCTCCCTCATCTATCCTTTCTTCTTCCCGTTCCCCCTTTTCTCACTTTCCTTTCATCATTTTTTTTCCTGGCTTCCTTCTTCCTCTCCTCTCCCTCTCTCTCTCCTTCTCTTTTCTTCCTCCGCGGCCCCAGTTGGCGCGGCTGCTCAGCTCCGCCGCTGGTGATCACCCGAGGGCGAGCTTTCCCCGACGCCGATGGTCAGGTAAGTTTCTATTATTACTATCTTGTTTGTTAAATTCATTAAGAAATCAGGCATTAATCCCTTAAAATCAAAGAAATCATCAAGGAGAATGGTTTATACCTTTGGATGGACTGGGATTGTAGGTGAAATTCCTCTCTTCTTCCTTTCCCCTAATCTTCTTCCTCTTCTTCTTCTTCTTCCTTTCTTTCTTTTTCTCTTCTCTTTTTTTTCCCCAATTGCTCGTGATTCCTCCCTATATATATCTATTACTGTAAAGCGGTGATAGCCACCGACAAGGGAAGGCGGTGAGAACACCGACATGTAATTATAATATTATTATTATATATATTATCATTTTTTTCGGGGCTATTACACTCTCACCACCTAATAAAAAGTTTCGTCCTCGAAACTTAACATACTTCAATTTCCAAAGAGCTCTGGATGTTTCTCTCGCATAGAATCTTCAGTTTCCCAAGTAGCTTCTCTTTCTGAGTGGTTTTTTTTTCATTGTACTTTCACATATCTAATGGTATGACGCTTAAATACTTGTCACTTAGAATCCACAATGCGCTCAGCTTTCTCCTCATGAGTTAAGTCAGGTTTGAGCTCCACTGGAGAAAATTCAACCATCTCATTTGGATCTCAAATGAACTTTCGCAGCATCGATACGTGAAATACATCATGTATTCTAGATAGGGATGGCAGTAATATCTCAAATGAACTTTCGCAGCATCGATACGTGAAATACATCATGTATTCTAGATAGGGATGGCAGTAATGCTAATTTATATGCCACTAGATCAACCTTTTCCAGAATCTCAAACAGATCAAAGAATCTCGGACTTAACTTCCCTTGGATTCCACATCTTTCCACTCCTCGGGTAGGTAAGACCTTTAAGAAAATATCGGTGCCCACCTGAAATTCAAAGAAATTCAAATTCCCTTCTTCTTTGATCAACACAACTCTTCTGACGACTTTGTGCTGCACGAAGACGTTCTCGACTAATTGAAATTTTATCAATAGCTTATTGTACCAATTCTGATCCGAGAATTTTCCTTTTTCCAACATCGTCCCAATAGATAGGAGATCAACACTTTCTTCCATACAGAAATTCATATGGTGCTATCTAAATACTAGTCTGGTAGCTGTTATCATATGTAATTTCAGCCAAGGGCAGAAAATCTTCCCACGATCCTTTCATATCTAGTATACAACGTCTCAGCATACCTTCTAGTGTTTAAATCATCCTTTCTGATTGGTTGTCCGTTTAGGGATGGTAGGCTGAGCTAATATTTAGTATAATCTACAGAGCTCTATGCACATTCTTCCAGTATTCTGATGTAAACCTAGGATCTCGATCAGAAACTTTTGATATTGGTACGCCATGCAATCTCACTATCTCATTAATGTATATATTAGTCAATTTTTCTAATGAAAATTTCATATTGATAGGTAAGAAATGTGCTTTGTTAGTCGATCAACAATCATCCATATCGTATCATCCTTCTTAAAAGCCTTGGGAAGGCCACTGATGAAATCCATGGTGATCCTTTCCCATTTCCACATTGGTATATCCAAATTTTAAACTAAACCAGCTGGTCTTTGGTGTTCAGCCTTTACTTGTTGGCAAGTAAGACATTCTGCAATATAAGTAAATTTTTTTTTCATGTTATTCCACCAATAGGTTTCTTTTAGGTCTTTATACATCTTTGTTAATTCAAGATGCATAATATACAGAGAGTGGTGTGCCTCTTTTAGAATCTTCTTCTTTTTTTTTTCTTTGTTATATCAGGCACACAAATTCTATTTCCAAACCTCAATGACTCATCCTTATGTATTTTAAATTCTCTTCGAGTGCCTTCTTCCACATCTTTTTTTTTCTTTACGAGTTGAGGATCCTTTTGTTGGTTTGCTTTAACTTCATCTATCAAAGAAGCTTGTATCACTGTATTTGCTAATTTAACTCCAATTTGGTGAACTCTAATTTCAATTCCAGTATGATCCAACTCCCCTAATATCTTCCTTTGAGAAGTACTTAAATATGTTAGATTGCGGGTACTCTTGTGGCTCACGACATCAACAACACCATTCGTCTTACTAGGGTGATAATTGATGGTAATGTCATAATCCTTTAGAAGCTCTAACCATCTTCTTTGCCGTAAATTTAACTCCTTCAGGTGAATATATATTTCAAACTCCTGTGGTCAGTATATATTTCACAATGTATACCATATAAATAATGTCTTCCCAATCTTGAGAGCAAACACCACTGCCGCTAATTTCAGGTCATGAGTGGGATAGTTCGGCTCATAAGACTTTAACCGTCTTGAAGTATATACTATGACTTTTCCATTTTGCATAAAAATACATCCAAGTCCTCTTCTAGATATATCATTGTAGATAACAAAGCCTGTATCTCCAGAAGGTAAGACAAGCATTGAAGCAGACACTAATCTACTTCTTTAACTCTGACCAGATGAATTTGACCCTTTTCTGGGTAAGACGAGTCAGAGGTGAGGCAAGACACTATAACTCTAAAACATGAGATACCTAATTTCATAATTGAACATCATTCATTCTTTCACTTGTACCAATAAATAAATATCCACATATTCTGTCAGTAAATTCTTATTAAATGAACAAATAAGTACTAGATTGGTGACTACTGTTATCGGAAAAAAAAACTTTAGCAATGATGAGTATGCTTTCTATCTACCTCTCAAGTTCCGATAGTAGGCAGAAAGAATATGCTCCCACACTTTATATAATCAATCTCTAACTATTCTTCTGTTTGCAAGTATAAAAGCTCAATTTCAATTTTGTTCTAAAGCATTGTTCAAGTTTTCCCACATTTGGAATGAAACCTAAATTCTCTGTTAGATATTACAGCCATTAGTATACAACACAACTCACACATCTTTAATATATATGATCATTACTATTCTGACTCCTAAAGCCTGTCAGAACAGTGCATGGCTGTCTATTCTCATCGTCATAAAAATATAAAGGGGTTAAACAAAGTCTACAATCTTATAATGCTCAACCTTCACAAGCTCAAGCATCAAGCACAGAGACATAATCTGCAATCTATACTTCATGTGAATCAACCAGAATGCTACTCATAAGTCTCTATACATCCTTGGACTGCCTGAATAATAATGCATCAATAAGAGATTGACTTCTAAATTTCTATCCTTAGCTTTGGATCATTTAGAGCATATAGACTTTTTTCTAAAAATCTTCACTGTTAAGTCATTAGCTCGAACCTTTTCTTACCTTTGATTAATTTTTCATTGTCAAAATATCACAACAATATACTGTCACAATCCTTTCGATCAAGATAATTTGAATTCTAAAATAAGTAAACATCATTGCAGAGTCATAAATCTGAATATCAAATCTAGCCTATTCAAGTCCTCCAATATATCTTTCTATTTGGTGATTGAAATATAAATACCGGTACTTCACTGTGCACTCAAGAAATCTACCTTTACATTCCTCTGACTAAAGTGATAATCAAAACTGAAGTCATAAACTTTCATTGATTTGGACCATTTTCTTCTTATACAATGTCTCTTTCATGGAAAATATAATTCTTGAGATACTAATAATTGGTGTAATTACCGTCTACTCCGCAACTCATATGACTTAATCTTCCAAGATCCATATATATTCCCATTTTGTAAAGAATGATTCAAAGATAGTATATGAAAATTATTGTATAGTAATAAAATCCACTGATCATGAAATAAGTGTATAAACAAATCAGTCCTTTCACAAAAAACCCCCCTTTTTTTGCACTTCTTATTCAGGATAAATCACCTATTCCATATACGTTAAAAGCAATTGAGAGTTATTATCAAAGTCATCACTTCATAAGTTTTCACTATGTCCTACATGATGACTTAGGGGAAATAACATGGTACAGCTTAATACATTTTCAGCATCCACACCGTAAACCTAAGTGGGCTAGCATCAAAATTCTTATAATAAAACAATGTAGTGGGTACAAAAGCAAGAAATACTTTCCAACAACTTCACATTTTTTCAATTATGTGAATAATTTGTCATATAGTAAATATTGTAAAAAAATATTTTTGAGTGTCCTTCAACTCATGGTATTCTATCTTGTACTTGTTAGAATACTAAAAATAAATCACGCATTCAACATAGGTCCAGAGACATTGGAAGCTATTAATATATTAACAAACTAAAAGAAACAATCTTTAATCAAAATTCAAAACATAATAACTTTATTTAAACTTTAGCTCTATCAAAATGTTGCAAAAATAATCCTAAGATATTCTTTTGCCCATGTCGACTCTTGAAAAAATATTCACACATTATCAAAAAGGCCACTACAAATTGATCCATTTATGATTAGACTATCTCATCCACCAGAAATTTTTTTGAAGTCTATCGATGTATTGTCATCAGGTTGGTGTCATCAAGGAATAGTATCATAATTCATAATAACAATCATCAGTAACATTACTCTATGAAACACTCAAGTTATGTACATAGGCAAATATTTAAGTAATAACCACATATTTTACCCTGTATTATGCTACACAAGCAATATATGTAAGTCCTTGAAAAATCAAATCAAAACTAATAGCATTCATAGTCTTCCACATTTATAAAGTCTATACTTTCATGTTCTAACTAAAATTCATATATAGAATTTTCTATAATCATCAACTAAGTTGGCATACTAACATCTCAAAAATAAACCATCAAATTTTATTTCTATAAATCTCAAATGATAATTTCTCACTTCAAGTGTCATCACAACCTAACATCACCAAAATAATTACATTTAGCATGAAAGTTTAATCATAATGATCATCTATAACTAATCCCTCAAATTTTTTCTTATCATGATAGCATATATCATCAGATAATATTTTCATGAGTCACTTATGTCAAACATGCATCCAATTAAGCTGAACTAATTCCTTTTTATCTAGGAAGACTAAACAAGGAATTATGTAATCCATGAATCTAAAATCATACACCTCTATAACTAAAGTTGATCCAATAATATTCATATTGTCCTCAATCAGACTTCAAAATAAAAAAACAGTTTATACTCGTATACTCTTTGGAGTCTTAAGAAGCAGTTTATACTCTTATACTTATCGGAGTTGTAAGAAGCAGTTTATACTCATATACTTATCGGAGTCTTGAGGAACAGTTTATACTCTTGTACTCTTTGGAGTGAGAAGCAGTTTATACTCTTATACTTATCGGAGTATTGAGAAGCAGTTTATACTCGTATACTCGTAGCTAAACTAATTCCTTTATATCCAGGAAAACTAAACAAGGAATTATGAAATCCACGAATCTACAATCATATGCCTCTATAACTAAAGTTGATCCAATAATATTCATATTGTCCTCAATCAGACTTCAAAATAAAACATCAACTTTTATTTCCATGCATCAAAATCCAATATATATTTTTTTCATTACTTAACCATCTCCAAAATTTATTAGGACCTACACCCTAGGCTCTGATACCATCTTACTATCACGCCCCGAAACTACAACGAAATTTCATAAAATACGGGGTGAGCGACAGCAGCGACCCGTGCACGAGACAAGTCTTATGCACAGGTCAAGCCTGACACTTCATATCACATAGTTTATCTCAAAATGTTCATAAACCTACTGATGATAGAAATCAGAGCAACTATATATATATGCTGGAACGTCTTCGTCTTTGAACGAGTACTCGTTTTGGAGTTCCTCGTCCGAATTCTCTTGTTGTTCCCAGGACTGCTGTTGCGCCGTTTGATCATCGTCAATAACCGTTGCAGGTACGTCTCCTTCATCATGAGGTACGAGATCCGAATCCAGAGGATTAACCATCGGCTGGCACCATGCCCACGATCAAAATTTTTGATTATCACTTTTCTAACTCAGATCTGAAAAATTTGAAAAACAACTGAGTGAGCTAAAAGGCTCAGTGAGAACATTTCCCACTAGAGTTCCTAGATAACTAACAAAATAGTAATAATAATGATTCTCAGAAATAACAAATTATAAGTTTTGCATCAGAAATTCAAAATAGCAAAATACGATCCGAATATCATAATATTGTTGTCTTCAAGAAAGAATGCAACACTTATATTTTCTTTCTTATGTGCAACTGAATATATTGTGACATTTCTTGGAATCAAACCCTTTTTGAATCAAGGTAAACATTAAGAAAGAAAAGAAATTACTAAATTGGGTACAAAACCCAGAGGACTATTATTTTCTCAATTTCGCGATCAATTTTCAAAATCTTAAATCTGATGAGTCGTGTTCTTCGAATTCACGTTCAAAATCAAAATCATAAATCTATTACTGTCAGACGATGTGGACTCTAGTGGTGGCTCCTACGGGCTCTAGAGGTGGCTCCTACCGCGTCCATACGGTGTAACACTTAGCCCCGTATAGCATTTAGCTCCACATTTCCAGCTAATAATTCATGAAACACAATAATCACCTCATATGTCACACTAAGGCTACGAATTTTAGCACAGTAGCAAGGGAGTGCGTAAACCGTATCAGATAACAGATAATTCTTGGGAATCGAATGCACCTAATACTGTCATAGGCTACTGGCCAAATACAGAGGGGCCAGGACAGATTTCAGAAGGGCCAATACAGAAGGGCTAAGGCCAATGCAGAAGGGCCAAATAAAGGTGCATTCACCATATGGTAGGCAGAACCAATCCATAGTGGACTATTTGAGGGTAAAGGTGCATTCACCATATGGTAGGCAGAACCAATCCATAGTGGACTATTTGAGGGTTTGAAAACATCGAGATCACATGTCAAATGAGAAATACTTTGCATATCAGAATTTGCAGATATTTCAAATGAAATTGACAAGGTAAAGCTCCTCATTTCTGTTAAAACAGTTTACGAATGTTTATTTTTCTTTTATGAGATACTAAGTCACAAAAAATCTTTGAATCCGTTAAACTGTTGAAATACGTTCCAAATACCTCATCAAAACATTCAGATAAAAAATGTCCACGATTATTTAAAAATTGCATGAGAGCCAAATTCATTTTTTTCACATTTTATATAAAAATCAAATTTGCTTTTCATATATAGGATAGACCACAACAGAAATAGGCCAAATCTTTATATACATGAAAAGACATATTATTTATTTATTTTTATCACAAGATAAGTCAAATATAAACTCATGCAATTTCATATTATAAAATACTAGTGAGAAATGAACTCACCTTTAGTGGATACGACTCCCCCAAAATATTAGTCTCCTGGATATCAACAAGATCCTATAATATAAGATATAAGACTAATTACTAATTCAAGACAAACATATATTATAGGTAAATCAATTCAAAATCTAGAGCCTAATAAATTCAGATATAATCAATGATAATTAAATAAATTTTCAGGGGTCCCAAAATAAATTCGTTATTTAAATATTTTCCCCCGTTATTCTCCCTCATCTATCCTTTCTTCTTCCCGTTCCCCCTTTTCTCACTTTCCTTTCATCATTTTTTTTCCTGGCTTCCTTCTTCCTCTCCTCTCCCTCTCTCTCTCCTTCTCTTTTCTTCCTCCGCGGCCCCAGTTGGCGCGGCTGCTCAGCTCCGCCGCTGGTGATCACCCGAGGGCGAGCTTTCCCCGACGCCGATGGTCAGGTAAGTTTCTATTATTACTATCTTGTTTGTTAAATTCATTAAGAAATCAGGTATTAATCCCTTAAAATCAAAGAAATCATCAAGGAGAATGGTTTATACCTTTGGATGGACTGAGATTGTAGGTGAAATTCCTCTCTTCTTTCTTTCCCCTAATCTTCTTCCTCTTCTTCTTCTTCTTCCTTTCTTTCTTTTTCTCTTCTCTTTTTTTTCCCCAATTGCTCGTGATTCCTCCCTATATATATCTATTACTATAAAGCGGTGATAGCCACCGACAAGGAAGGCGATAAGAACACCGACATGTAATTATAATATTATTATTATATATACCCTCCTTAAATTGTTGATTGATGAAATATAACTGGTAGTTATCCAATTATATGACATGTTTCTTTTTAATACAGAAGTTGTTAATGTTTTCTTTGTTTATATTGTGATGTGGGCTAATTGATGTTAAATAATGCATGTAGGATGCTGGCAAGTTTACTGAGACATGAAGTCAGGATGGAGAGGAGACAAAGGAGAGGACTATGAAGAATAAAAAGGGAGGATTCTAAGATATGGTTTCTTTTAGGGGGTGTTTGGTTGCACAATTTTATAGAAAAGTTTTCTCAAAATGTCTAACAATGACAATTCTGTAATTAAAAATTTTCTGTAGATTTTCATAAACTGTTTTGGTTTAAAAAAATTTACAGAAATGTTTTCTGTAAAGTACAAAAAAGTACCAAAATTTACAAAAAATTAATTTCCTCTCAAAATGGGCGGAAATCACCCAGAAATCTGACACCACATTGACACTTTTCTATAAAGTTGATATTTTTCTATAAATTTAGGGGGTGTTTGGTTCAATTTCTACAAATTATAGGAAATCTTACTATTTTCTATAAAGTTATGAGACATTTTCTTGTTTTGAACCAAACAAACAAAGAAAAAAAAGGAAATTGGTACTTTTTGACTTCTCAAAAATTTTCATATAACTTTTTTAAGAAATACAAGGAAATCATATTTTGGGTGGAAAACATCTCCTATAATTTGTAGAAATTGAACCAAACAACCCCTTATCAATTGATGTGCGTGTGTTTAGTTAGTTTATTCTAGCGTGTGAGTTTTGCTTGGCTTATGGAAATAGCAAAGGCAAGGTTATATGCTACCGTTGAATATGTCATGTTTTAAATTAGGGCTTTGGGTGTATTGCATGTTAAACCCCTGTATGTCGTGGTGTTCCATCTTGTTAATAACAGATAAATTGTTACTTCTTTAGAATGTGAACTTCAAAAAACAGGGGAGCAGAGGAAATGCTATAAAATATCTCTACAATTTTTTTTGTTTATGCTGGTAAGAAAGAAGTTGGACGTACTTGCATTTTCTTTACGAGTTCAAGTACTGTTTAATATGTTATAATTATATTGACATTTGTATAGCTATATTCCTGGTGAGAACTGAGAATGTTATATGATTATACTGACATTTGTATAGCTATATCCCTGGAGAGAACTGACGAAGCATAGATCGCTTCTTGTCCCTTGGAAAAATAAATGAACCATAATGGACTTTGAGTTATTGGAGAGTTGGACCTTAATTGTTGTCATTCTTGATTATTTTTGAGTTGCTATACAGCTTATATGTCACATGAATTAGTTTTAGATATTGCATTTGATTTAGAGAAGAGAGGTTAATTCTATCACAGAATAAATAAATAAGTAAATAAATAAGAGATGTTAAGGGAGAGAATCAATTTTCTTAAAACACCCGTTTCAAATTCATATTCAAGTATAACAAAGTGTACCCAAACATTATATTTCATATGTCATTTAATGAAAATATTCAAACATGGAATTTATCGAATTATGGATTTCCAGGCCTTTGATTTAATCTACTACTCAAATCGAAATCTCATTACCCAGATGCAATCTTAGGGGCTGTTTGGTTCAATAGTGGGTAAGAATAGGATTAGGAATCCTTTTTTTTTATGGATTCCTATCCAATCCATAAAAAAAATTTAAGACAAGTTCATGGATTCATGGAATCCTTTGTTTTTACTTTCTATGTTTGTTTCATAACATGAAAAAATGGAATCCAACTTTTTTTTTTGGTAAATGAAAATTTTATTCACCACCAATATGTAAAATTTTGTACATCAAGAATAACCTCACATATGTGAGTTAACAAAAAAATATAGCTGAAAACTATATACAAAGCTCCTCAAAGAAAAGAGAAGAAAAACCCTCAAAGAAAAACAAAACTGAGGATAAAACGTGCACAGGATTGGACGTGCACATCCAGACCTCAAAAATCCAGAAGCTGGATCAGAGAGAAGCCAAGACAGAACTTGTACTCCTCATTTTCAACCTTAGATTGAAGCCTCCACACCAGATCCTAATTCCACAGGGGATTATAGTGCCAACATCAGATCCTTGTGCTCATTCAGGAGCTTACTGTTAAGGATGCTAGACAAGATATCAATTTTGATTTCCCTAATCAGCTGATCAGCACCCTTGCAAACTTGAGTGAAAATTCTTACATTTCTTTCCCTCCAAATACTGTAAACAATAGCCGCCAAGGCCATTCTCTTGATTTTATTTTTGAAAACACTCCCTCTCAACCTGGTATTATACCAGTCCAGGAGTAAATTCCAGTCACACGACCTCCAATTGAACCTTACCCAGTCCATGATACCATTCCAAACTTCACTTGAGAAACAACAAGCAAAGAAAAGGTGATTTCTAGATTCTGTGGCATTTACAGATCACAGGATGCAACAATTGCAGTTGATAATTCCCCTGTTTAGGAGCTTATCCTGTGTAAGTAATCTGTCAAGGGTTGCAAGCCACAACACAAAACTGTGCTTAGGAAAGCTAATTCCTTCCCAGACAGTTTCCCTCTCAAGGGTTGCAAGCCACAACACAAAACTGTGCTTAGGAAAGCTAATTCCTTCCCAGACAGTTTCCCTCCACACTACTTTAGCTGTAATAGGAAGTAGGGCATGATATAGAGCTGAAATTTTCAACTTAGAACTCTTTATACAAGAGCTAATAAGATGAAGAAGACCTGAAACTCCACCACAGAGATTCAACACATTATCTCTAATTCTCAGGATTTGTTTCCACATCCATGAGTCTCCAATTTTTATCTCAACCTGCCAAATATTCCTATGTTTCAGATAAGTACCATGAATCCACTTAATCTAAAGGAGCTCCTTGTTTGAATGAATAAACCATATGATCTTAAGGGCAGATACAGTGTTCCATGTAACTGCTGAAAATATTCCTAACCCTCCTTGATCCTTACTTCTACAGATAGCATCCCAGGAGACAAGAGAAGGCTTATTCGAATCAGCTTTTCCCCATAGAAAATCTCTACACAGTTTGTCAATACCATAAAGAACTTTTTTAGGTAGGATATAGCTTGAAGTCCAATATAATTGAACCCCAAGGATGACACTTTTGATAATCTGGACTATCCCCACATAGGATAGATGCCTATGAGAAAGCCAATTTTGAAACTGACTGGAAATTTTGTTAAACAGAGGTCTGCAGTCATCATATGATAACCTCTTACATACAAGAGATACTCCCAAATATCTGATAGGTAGGTTGCATTCAGAAAAGCCTAAGCAATTTTGAATAGAATCCTTGATAGAAACATCAACACCACCATAAAAAACAACACTTTTGCTGGGGTTTGCATCCAGGCCAGTTACTGAACTGAAATGAGAGATACACTGCTTAAGCTTTTGGACTGAGTACAGATCCCCTTTGCTAAACAACAGTAAGTCATCAGCAAATATGAGATGGGTAATTTTTAGTTTGCCACATTTAGGATGGAATTTAAAATTCCTGTCACGTTTCAAAAGATCAAGGCTCCTAGATAGGTATTCCATACCCAAGATGAACAAGTAAGGGGACAGTGGATCACCTTGTCGTAGCCCTCTTTCCCCTTTAAAATAGCCATGTAAAGAGCCATTTAGAGAGATAGAGTATTTGGGAGAAGAAATACAGGACATAATCCATTTTGTCAGCATATTTGGAAACCCCAGACCAGAGAGCATTTCAGCTATAAATTTCCAGCTAATGGTGTCAAAAGCTTTTCTGATATCCATATTAATCATAATCCTTAGAGATATATGCTTCCTACCATAGTTCTTTACAAGTTCATGAGCAAGGAGGATGTTATTTGATATCAGTCTTCCTTTCACAAATGCACACTGAGCATCATTTATTATATATCCCATAACAGATTGGATTCTATTTGCAAGAATTTTAGAGATGACTTTGTATATGCAATTGCAGCAGGATATAGGCCTGAAATCTGATGAGTAAGTTGGACATTGGACCTTAGGGACAAGAGTAATGGATGTAGTGTTGATTTCACCCAATAGTTTTCCTGTTTTAAAAAATTCCTCAATGGCAATTGATACCTCATCTCCAATAATTGGCCAAGCTGATTTAAAGAAAGAAGCACTGAAGCCATCAGGACCAGGGGCCTTGTTATCTGCCATAGAGAAAACAGCACTTTTGATTTCATCCCTGGAAACAAGAGCAGACAGAGTACTGGCATGCTGGTTATTTAAACATGGACCATTCTTGATGATATCTCTATCAGGAGTGTCAGTACTGATTGCAGTCCCCAGCAGGTTTTTATAGTAGGAAATCAGTTCCTTAGCAATTGCTTCAGTGTCAGTGATTCTAGTATCTGATTCATCATGTAAGACTAAGATTCTGTTGTGATGCCTGTTTGATTTAATGATAGAGTGAAAAAGCTTAGTGCATCTATCCCCTTGAATATTCCATGCAATTCTAGCTTTTTGCTTGTAGTATGATATTTCACATTCAGAGAGATTGTTAAAAGAAATCAAGCATTTCTTTTCTTGCTCAATGAGATCAGCATTTAAAGGATCCTTCTGTAAATCCCTTTGGATATTCTCTAAAGAAATCCTTGCCCTTGAAACCTGTTCACTAATGTTATAGTAGTGTTTCTTGTTGAGTTCTTTCAATGCCTTCTTCAGCAGCTTGAGCTTAGAACAAACTGAGTACATAGCATGACCTTGAATAGAGGATTGCCAGACAGAAGAAACAATAGGAAGAAAGCTAGGTTGTTTGGTCCACATCTTAAAAAACTTAAAAGGCTTCATTCCTTGAGATTTATCCTCATATAATGAAATAAGAGTAGGAGAATGGTCAGAGAAACTAGGGACTAAGAATTCATCGTGGCAAGAATTGTACCTGAGTAACCAAGCTTCATTGATAAGTGCTCTGTCCAATCTACTCCAAATTCTTGTGCTTGGGTCTTGCTTATTACTCCAGGTATAGAAAGAACCCAAGGTTTTCATATGAGAGAGGTAGCAACTATCAATAAAGGACTTAAAGTCTAAAAATTCAGCATCAGATAGAGCAACTCCACCCAACTTTTCCTCATTACTAATCAGAGCATTGAAGTCCCCACATAGCATCCAAGGAACTTGGCCAAGATTTTAACATATCTGACTTAAACTCAACCACAGGCTTTTCCTAGCTTCAGCTTGATTGTAACCATAGACTGAAGTTATAAAACAATCCAATCTCCCATCAATGGATTTAGCATAACAAGTTATTTGTTGAGGGGAACAGTGAACAATATTAATGTCTAGAACATTGGGATCCCATAAGAGAAAGATTCTTGCCTTTTCAGTATTACTCCCATTAGCAAGCCACTGCCAATGATTAACAAGCTTCTTTGAGATATCAGGTATATTACTCATCTTTAATTTTGTTTCAAGCAAAGCAAGGAAGGAAAGATGATATTGAGATATGTACTGCTTAACCAACTTCTGTTTAAGAGGTTTATTCAAACCCCTTACATTCCAAAATGATAAGTTCATTTGAGTAAGCCCCCTCTGTCCACTGAAGAGGGATTAATACCACTTGTGATATTTATCAGAGGGGAAAAAGAATTTTCAAAGTTAATTTTGTTTTGAACTATCCAGGGGCTTTTTGCTTGTAATATACCAGGCTTAGATGTGCATGATTAGAATTACCAGCCTGATTTACTTGCTCTTTTCCAGATATGCTCACCTAGGGATTTTCTGTTTGTGATGCATTTATCTCCCAGAATGGTTGAGAATTTCCTGAATCTGAAACGTGCACAACATGCACAGGTTCAGCTGCAGAATTTTTAGAAACAGGAACAGAATCCCCAATTTCAGGAACATGTACAGCTTGTGCATGTTTTACAGTTTGCAGAACTACATCCCCAGGGGAAATCATAATAGATTTACCTTTATCCAGGTTAACACCATTTCCTTGAGTATTAGCCTGCTCAGTATTTTCCTCTAGAACCATGTTTGTATTATTTCCAGACATAACATTTCTCAGCTTAGGGATCCATTTTTGTGCTTTAGCTTTTCTCCAACAATGTAATACATCATGCCCCACTTGCTTACACCTTAGGGATCCATTTTTGTGCTTTAGCTTTTCTCCAACAATGTAATACATCATGCCCCACTTGCTTACACTGGTCACACCATCTTGGTTTCATTTCATTTTCTCCAACAATGTAATACATCATGCCCCACTTGCTTACACTGGTCACACCATCTTGGTTTCATTTCATAAATCACCCTCTGCTGGTAAATTTTGCCATTTGGACCTTGGATTTGTATCTGATCAGGAAGAGAGGCAGGCAAATCAACTTCAATTAAGACTCTAGCATAGACTAGTCTTTGTCTATTTGTAGTAAGTTTATCAGTGGTGATAGGCCTACCAATAAGACTGGAAATTTTACTTATACATTTAGCATTCCATAGGTTAAGCCTGAGTGCAGGAAGTTGTATCCACATAGGATAGGTGCATGAATTAACCTTATCAACTTCATCTCCATTGTTCCAAGGCCTAAGCAAAAAAGGTCTAGATCCAAAAAACCAAGGGCCACTGGCAAGTATATCATTCATATCATCTTTATTCCTGAATTTGAATAGGAATAGCCCAGCCTTGAGTAAACAGATTTCAGGCAAAACTTTATTTATCCAAACCTTTTGAATAAAACTCTCCATAGCCTTGAATCTAACATCCAGCCCTAGAACTTGGCCAACAAGAGAACATTCCCAAAAAGAACACCCTTCCTTCCATTCATCATCATCAAAAATCACAGCATCCTTTGTATCAGGTGGCAAGAACTCTAAGCTTAATCCACTTCCAGACTTCCTATTGTCAGCAAACAAATTCACCCAGTTTTTCTTGTTTATGTCCTGAATCTTTTCATCAGATGCAGAAACAAGATTACTAGTGACAGGAACATCATTAGGCTTAGCAGATCTCTCCTTAATAGCAGAAATCAAAGAATCATTGAGCTTAATTGCAGATATATCAGAGACCTTCTTCTTAGTCTCATTAGCAGGATCAGAAACAATAGGAATCTTATCGCTGCTAATCTTATCATCAGATACCAAAGAAGCATTAATTTGATCAGAGATCAGATTAGAATTCAAAAAAGAATCACCTAGACCTTTTCTCTGAACAGAACTTTGAGAGCTCTCCAGATCAACTTCCTCCGCCCAGGAAAGATTAGCAGAACCACTTTGAGAAAGAAGCAGAGGTTTGAAACCAGATCTAGGAGGATCATTCAATGGAGTAGAAGCTTCAAGAATTTCACTCATAGACTTCTTCTTTTTCTCGCCCTTAGGTCCAGTAGATCCCATTTCAATTGGAGCCAAAACTTCATCAAATTCTACAAAATCATCATCAAAATGATCAGCAGGAGCAGACGAACTTGGATTCGAAGCTCGAAGACCGATTGAAAGTAATTTTTTTCCCACTAATCTTCTTTTTCTTTTCCATTTAGATCTCAGGATAAGGCGCAAGTTAGAAAGAGGGTCGCATTTCTATCCTGCGCCTAACTGCTCCAACCGTTTATGGAATCCAACTTTATAAAAACCATCCAATTCCTATTTTTTAATTTGGTTTGGAATGAGAAAATTTTTGGGATAAATGGTGAGAACACCTTAGGTATTCTTACCACTTACTAGTGGACAAAATTTTAAGACAAGTTTTCTTGCCCGTTTGACAAAATTCAAAACTGGAAAAACACTGTAGTAACGGCTAGTTGCAATGGCTAATTGCAACGGCTAGGTCCAAAGCCTTGGAGGTTATAAATTTGGATTGAGGGCTTATTGTGGCAATGTATCCCTTATTCTTACCACTTTTATAAATTCTCATAATTTGCAAGTTGTCTCCCCTCCATTAATATGATATGAAAAGAATGCCATAAAAATTTTGAAGTTTGGTGCGATTGCAACCTCTAAACACCAATGAAAGTGTGCAGGAATGGTAAAAATAAGAGGATGTGTTATTGGGGGTGTGCAAAATACCCAAATAATGAATGTAATTTTTTTGAATAGGCTCATGAAGGAGGAGAAATAAGCAACCAAGGGAACCAATATGTAAAAGAAAATAGGTACAAAGATAAGTATTATTTGAAATCAAAGAGGGTGAAGAAGGAATTGAAACTTGTCGAAAAACAACTACTAGCTTGGAAAATGTCAGCAATTTTAGTAGTGATATTTTGTATTATTTTAATTATTATAAACCGCATGTCATGTACTTGTACTTACAAAAACTATTGATATTGTAATGAAACTTTTATTGGAATTGAGTACCAATTCTAGCTGATAATGTATGGCTCAGGAATATGTCATTTTGTCAAAATTGAATGCCCCACCTATAACTTACAGGTTTATTGTAGATTGCATTCTAATGATGGATTGCCTCACCTAGACATTGTCAATTCAATGTGGGATGCAATCTCATCACATAATGCCTCATCTGAACATAAAAAACACTGTAAGTTAGATTGCATCTCAGTAACGCTAATCATCATTGCCAAATATCAACATGGAGCATCACAAACTCTAGCAATTATCAACCTAAGCCAACAAAATCGACAACAACATAACTGACAGTAAAAGAAACTAGACCAAAGGAGCTACACAAGCTCATGAATGAGATTCAAAATTGAAAGCAACATATCCAAAGAAAAGGAGCTACACAAGCTCATGACCCGTGTTCAAAACCGACAACAACATAGACAAAGCAAAGGAGCTACACAAAGCTCATGATCCGTATTCAAAACCGATAGCAACATAGCCAAACCAAAGTAGCTACACAAGCTCCTGAACGAGGTTCAAAACCGATATCAACAAGGTGAAACCAAAGGAGCTACACAAGCTCCACCTGACATCAAACAAAACCCCACAAGTCGAGGCAACACAAGCTCCAAAATGTAATCAGAACCGACAACAAAAAAACCAAACCAAATGAGCAACACAGTCTCCTGGATGAGATCATTCCAAACCGACAGCAACATAGCCAAACCGACAGCAACAAAACCCCACTAGCTCCAAGATGTAATCAAAACTGACAGTTAAAATACCAAACGGAAGGAGTTACACAAGCTCCTAGTGCCAGCAACAAAATCAAAGCAAAAGAGACAGTTAAAATACCAAACGGAAGGAGTTACACAAGCTCCTAGTGCCAGCAACAAAATCAAAGCAAAAGAGGCAACACAAGCTCCACCTGATAGGAGTTACACAAGCTCCTAGTGCCAGCAACAAAATCAAAGCAAAAGAGGCAACACAAGCTCCACCTGATAGCAAAAAAACCAAACAGAAGGAGCTACACAAGCTCTTGAATGCCAACAACAAAACCAAAGCAAAAGAGGCTACACAAGCCCCACAAGCTCCTGAAAGAATGCAACAAAACCCACCCTCAGAGGAAACACAAGCTCATGACTGAGCTTCATAACCGACAACAAAACAACCAAAACAAAGGAGCAACACAAGCTCCACCTGACAGCAAAAAACCAAACAGAAGGAGCTACACAAGCTCCTGAATGCCAGCAACAAAACCAATATGTAATGCATCACAAATAAAAAGTACCAATTCATCAAGCTCATGACATAAACACAAGCTCCACCTCATTGGTCATTTCTATTCATACTTACCTGCATCAAAAATAAAAAGTATCAATTCATCAATTACATGACATCATAGCGTTTTCATAACAATAAGTATTGCAACATTTATTGTTTGCAAATAACAAAACGATATTTGTGCAACAACATACACTTGTGCACAAACGATCGCTGAGCCTCGTCTTCCAAAAAAAAAAATCAAAGAACCGCGGGAGAAGAGGCGCGAAGAAGATTGGGAAGAGGCGGGGGAAGAATAGTGGGAGCAGCCAAAAAATGGATCTAGGGTTCTTCGTGAAGATGCGGAATCTGAAAAAGAACGAGAAACAAGAGAAAGTACGGGTTGTTAGCTTTTTTCCCCAATTCCTCCCAAATCAATAGGATTTGGGTTTCCATAGAAAACCCATGCTTTTACCACTTTATAGATTTCGAAATCTATAAATTTTTATCAACCAAACTCAAGATTACGACTCATATGAAATCCTTTATTTATAATTTTACCCCTGTCAGGTCCAAATCCTATCCTATTCCTTTTCCATAAAATGAGTGAAACAAACAACCCCTTAGTGAATTTCATCAAAAAATCTGGTGTGTAGTACAAAAACCAAATGTTAATTTTAATCACTCATGAATTGATTGACGTTGTGTTACTTTTAGTGTTGTTTAGCTCGAAAACACTACATCTAAATTGACACATTACTTCCAATCAACAAAAGAAAATTACTTACTACCTCATTTTAAATTAATTTTTATGCAAACAACATAGTAAGCATTAGAATTGTGAATAAGGATCAAAGATCATAGGTTAATCCTTTCTGGATTAAAGATATATTAATTCTAACACAAATTAAGAGTAATAAAAATACTGCGAATCTTAATCATTAACTATGTTCTTTAGAGCTACCTTCAATTAAGAAATGTCACCTCAATTTAATTAAAATTTAGACTAGAATTGCAATTTTAACATAAAGAAATGTAAAAGATGCATAAATTGAACTAAAATGCAAGAAAGGAGTCAAACTAATGAACTTTATTGATTCAAAATATAGGAATGAAAAGAAATACAACAGGGCTCTCGAGACAATCCCTGAGAGTCCTAAATAAACTTATAAGACTTGTCCCACAATCCGGCAACATGTCAACTCTCTAGACTAAGGCTGCGTTTGGAAACTTGGATTTGGGCACTGGATTTAAAATCCAGGGGTTTTCAAATCCATATCTCTAGTTTGGACTCTAAATTGAATTGAGATTTCAAATTAAATTATTTTAGAGGGGAGAATTTGAAAGCCCAAATACACATATTTCAAATCCCACCCTAGCCTTTAGTATTTACCAAATCCCAACCGGACTCCTCTCTCTCATTTCTCAGTCCCGATCCCGACTCTCAAGTTATCTCTTAACGCAGATAACCTCTATCTCTCCTCTCTCCCCCTTCTCCTCTCTCGTCGAAAACCTAGATCTCATTTAGGGTTTAGGTCTCCCCTTTCTCCTCTCTTTTCCCCTTCCATCGAAACCCTAGATCTGATCTAGGGTTTAGGTCGTGATCTTCGTGGCAAAAACCCTAGATCAGAGTTAACACTCTCGATTTTGATGATTTTATTTCTTAGCTAATTCATTTCTTTATGATTTTGATGATTTCATTCCTTAGCTAATTCCATAAGACTGCTCTCTCACTCGGAATTGCTCAGGAGCTTGGAAGCAAGGTAAAAGTTTATTTCTTTATGATTTTTTGAGACCAATTTTTTTTTGTTTGGCTAAATCATGGGAATTGTGAATTTTTGGTGACCGTAAAGATGAAAGAGGGTCGATTGTAATGAGGTCGAGTGGTAGAAAATGGTAATTTTGAAGCTACTACTTATGGAATCAAAGGACTGGAATTAATCGATAAAAATTGCCTCATAGAGTAATATGGATAGTGGCAATAGAAATAGATATTCAAAAGTTTAATTAAGTGAGGAGAGCAAATCTTGTTAAAGCTTAAAGGAGGAAAAAAAAGTTTCATGTAGCTGACAATTTAGGATAAATTTTTTTTTGCAACACTATTTTACTGCTTTACCTCGCAAGAGAAATTAAGTTATCTGCACCTCTTCTGGAAAAATACACATAAACACTAAGAAATACAAAAAGACAGTGTATTACACATGGGCGAGGTTGTCCACTTTTTCACTTCGCGGTATTAGATAAGAATAGACATATTATTTGCAGTTCTTGTTAATTAATTGTACATCCTTTCCTGGCAGTAAATTATAGCGAAGTTAACAGATTGTATGTTTTGATAGACAAATTCCTGTGTAATTTGGTAATGTCAGTTTCATGACTTTTATCACAGTGATGTAACTGAATCAAAAGCAAACAGAATGCAAAACAGAATCAGTCAAGTTTCATGACTTTTATCACAGTGATGTAACTGAATCAAAAGCAAACAGAATGCAAAACAGAATCAGTCATGAGTTTTCCCTATTGATAATTACATTTTGCTGAATCAAAAGCAAACAGAATGCAAAACAGAATCAGTCATGAGTTTTCCCTATTGATAATTACATTTTGCTGAACTTTTCATAAGGATGAACTTTCCTGTCAAAATTTAATACTTCGCATCACTTTGATGTGTCTGATAATTGTAATATACACCTTGGTTTCAATTTCCTGAACAACGTTTCTATTGTTCCACAGGAAAGAGTATATATGCTTGTGTTCTAAGTAATTAGTATTTTGGATTATTTATGCAAAAAAATGATAAATATGAAAAGGGCTAAAATACCAAATTGGTATATTTATACGAACGCTTTTGCCAGTTTGATATTTTTAAAAACTCCAGTGACAACAAGACATTAATTCTCGTGCTTTTTGTCAATAAGGCACTTTTCCTTGAAATTCTAGAAGGAAAATTTATTCTAACTCCCTAACCTCTCAAAATTATTAAATATATACCCCAAGTTATCAAAAAGATAAAAAAAAAAAAAAAAAAAAAAAAAAAAGCATCCCCTCCCTCTCCCTCTCCTCCTCCTCGTCGTCGTCCTCCTCCTCAAACTCCTCCTCCTCTCCCGTTCCCCTCTCCTCCCCTCCTAATTATAATTCAACACTTGAAAATACTTGGACAGTTTAAAAACTTTGAGGTTCAAATTTTGTCCTGTCCTGATCCTCTTCATATTTATGTTTCATCATCATTCTAGTATGCCAAATATATCTAACCCAGTTGAACATCAAAACCCATAAACAGATGTCGGCGCTCTCTTAGTTCGATGTATCTCACAAGAAGGCAGTCCCATCCTTACATCTCGTGCTTCTCATCCAAAAATACCTGGAAAGGCATTTTGTGTGCACTTGTATGATGATCCATTTCATGAAAATTTACATTTGGTTATTTCATGGCATGCAAATTCACATGGAAATAGTGAAAAATGAGACAATGCTAAGCATATATTGGCTATTCTAGGTTTATTACATAAATTCAAAACCTAGATGTAGATATATGTAGATGCACAAGTTTGCAAATATTTGAATGCTAATGTCATTACTTCTGGAAATATATATTAGTATCTTAACCTGTGTGTTGTTACTACATTTCATTTTGTATTTCACATATGTTCTCTGAGTATTCGTATATCAAATTTAAAAATGAAAGAAGCTATAAATGACTCTGAAAATAAGTGTTAGAATTCGAAAAGTTACCTGAATACGTTTCTGTCTGATTGGGATCGAATTCTACACCTCTGGAGGAGACAATAATTCTCCTGCTCTTGCCACAAGGTTCTCTGTTGATCGACACACCCTCCCCCTTCATCTTCATCTACCTCCATTTTTACTAAAAGGATTCAACACAAGGCACTGCTGTTTTCGCTGCTGCACTCGTAGTTTCTTTGTGGTTGGTTATCAACTTATCATGAGTTCAAACCTATTTAAAGTGTTAGAGAAATATAGCGTGCATGTTGAATTTTTTGGTCAAAACCGCTTTCCAAAATGAGTTTTCAAACTATATATATATTAACTACATGTACTTTTCATCAATATTCCAAGGATTTAGGAGAAATGGTCGAGATCCAAAAAACCAGGGCCCCTTCTCCAAGATAGTATTCATTTCCTTTTTATTCTTGAACTTTAACAAATAAACACCAGCCCTAAGGAGGCAAATTTCTGGAATAGCCAATTGACTCCACACCTTATGAACAAAAGTTTCCTTAGCCTTATATTTGACATTAAGCCCCATCACCTGACCAACTAGTGAAGATTGCCAGTAAGTAGCTCCTTCATTCCATTCATCATTTTCAAAAACCACAGCATTCTTGTCTGTTGGTGTCACATAATTCAAAACCAAACCACTTCCTGATTTTCTATTGTCAGCAAAGAGATTAATCCAATTCTTACTTGAATTATTGACAGGAGAAGGAATCACTGGCTCCTTTACAGATTCTAAAGGAGGAAAATCTGATTTTTCTTTTCCAGGACTATTGATTACCATATCATCTGATACTACAACAGATTCCTTATTTCCAGAAATTAAAGGCCTAAGCTCAGATTTTTCAGAACAAGTATTCAAATCTGGCTTCATAAGAGAATTCAATCTCAAATTATCTGATCTACTGCTATCAAAACTTTTATCCAAAGTATTTAAAGAAATAGGAACTGGAACAGAATCAAGAACTGAGTGCGGATCATTAGATTCAAGATTTCTTACCGAACTCATAGATCGAAGTTGTGAAGATGAAACTACATCCAAATCCACCTCATCCGCCCAAGAAAAACTAGGAGAACTAACATTTCCCGATCGAGAATTAGAAAACTCACGAATCTGAGCTCCATGCTTCATAGGAGCAGTCGAGCACAAAATATCTGTCATTAACACCTTTTTCTTCTCTCCCTTAGGTCCCGTTGACCCCATGAGCTCCTCCACCAAGTTTGGATCTTCATCATCTTCCAAGAAATTGATATCAGATTGATCGCCAGGAGAACCTAGACTCGAATTTGATGATCTCAATCCGATATTGAAGAGATTTTTCCTATTATTTTTCTTTTTTCTTACCATTTTTAAACACGGCGGGGGCGCACATTAGCAAGCTCAAGATCGCTTGCTAACCTGCACCAGAAACCGTCCCCCCTAAATTCCCTCCATCAAGTGGACCCAAAACATAGTAACATTTAAAACAGGAGATTCATGGATGTGGAAGCAACTGGTTAAAACAAGAGATAAAGTTATGGCTATGTGTGGAGGTGAAGAAAATCTGAGGAATCTTATCAACTCATGCCATCATAGTGGTAAACTGAGGCTTTCAGACCTATACAATGCTCTATCCCCTGTTTCACAGGAAGTGCCGTGGTATAATTTGGTTTGGGGTGGACTCAATGTTCCCAAACACTCTTTTATATGCTGGTTGGTCTTACAAGATAGAATCCTCACTCAAGATAGGTTACTTAGAAGAGGGGTCATTGATTCAAATATCTGTCGCCTTTGCTCTGGAGTTGAGTGCGAGACCAGAAAGCACTTGTTCTTTGAATGTGCTTATTCTTGTGAAATATGGAATAGAGTTATGGAATGGCTGGGGTTCAATTGGAAGTCATGTTACTGGAATCAACTCATTCATTGGTTTACAGTCAGGTTAAGAGGAAGAGGGCTTAAGCAAAAATTGAAGAGGCTGGCGTTAATTGCAACTATCTATTATATCTGGCAAGAAAGAAATGCAAGGATTTTTAGACAGCAATCCAGGAATCCTGATCAAATGGTCAAGTTGATTCAAACTGAAATTTGGATTATAATGCTCAACAAACCTGGAGTTAGCAGTGATATGGATAGCTCATTGTAGTATCATGTCCGTATCAGTGCAAAGTGGGATATTACAGGTTTTCGGCAAAGAAGCTGGAACAACAAATTCATGGGGTGGAGTTTTTGTAATAGTGTGGACTGGGTGTATATAACCAGTCTTTGGGTTTCTTGTATCTTTGATAAGCACACACATTTCCATACTTGGTGATGAATAAAATTTCATTCATTTATCAAAAAAAAAACTACAAGTACTTTTTATAAATGCTTAGTAGCCTAGTGGAAAGTTAATGTTTTGGTGTTTCAAAAATTCCCTTGTTCGATGCTTGTCAACGGCAAGCCGAGAAATATTTTATTTGAATTAATCACTCATAAGTTCTAGTGGGCCGTGGGCCGTGGACCGTGGGACATGGGCGAATGGATCAGGGATTAAGGCTAATTGGGCAGAGGCATTAAGTGACGCTTTGTTAGGCGCACTTTGCACTTCGCACGGAGGCTTCGGGGTGAGGTGGCGCTATTTGGCGCCACGAAGGTTGCCTAGCAGGCTGCTTTGCAGCATGCGAATGAGCTACACATTTGCACAAGGGGGTGACCCTAGCATTCTCGAAGTCAGACGAGGTTCGTCAATTGATTGACGAGGTTCCACTCGTTCGACAAGGTTCGTCTGATTCACAAGATCAGACGAGGTTTGCTCGTCAAACGAGGTTCGCCTGTTTGACGAGGTTCACTCGTTCGACGAGGTTTGTATATCATACAAGGTTTTCCTGTTTGACGAGGTTCGTTTGTTCGATGAAGTTCGTCTGTCATACGAGGTTTGCCTGTTTGACGAGGTTTGTTTGTTAAACGTGGTTCGTCTGATTTGCTGAGACGTGATCCTCACGTTACGTAGCAACGTGTCCATTGGTTGCCTCGTATTCAGGAGTTACTATATGTAGCAGTTACAACAGTATTTAGAGTAATTTAATACATTGATGTTACAATTTTAATTGTCATTGAGAATTATAACAGTCACATTAATTACAAGTGACTCTTGAGCTGGCCTTAGAGACCTATAAATAGCGCCCTTGGGCAGCTCTTAAAAAATACATGCGAGCTTGGAAAACGAACGTCGGATCGACGTTGTTGCTGCTGTTGTGCTACTACAACAGAAACTATGCCGCAGGAACTTGCCCTTAAACCGAAAGGTTTTGAACCGAAAGGTTCTGCGATCGAGGAGATCTTTGTTTTGACTGAAAAGTTTTATAGATCGAGGAGATCTTGATAGTACTAGGTTGGTGCACACCAGAGTATTGTGCTGCTGTTCTTGAAAGCAGTTTGGCCTTAGGATCCTTGCACCGGAGTAGGCCAAATATTGCTTTAAGCACAGTGTTTCACAAACACACAGCAGTTAACTTGAAAATGTTTAAAATTACAACACATCATCTTTCACTGTTTTATTCCAGATTTAACCATAATTTCCAACAATCTTAAAACAATATTTTTGATCTACAATGGATCCTGTGAGGACTCTTGGAGTAGACTGTCTCAAGTTAGAGAATTTTGACGGATCTAATTTTAACGCATGACGTCGAAAAGTGATTTTCAGGATCCTGAAAATCTACTATGTGGTTTCTGAGGAGAAACCTGACTTTGAAAAAGACTCTGAGTCTGAAGCCTCTTGGGCTAAAGATGATTATTTCTGCAGGAGTTATCTCCTTAACTGCCTGGCTGATCATCTGGCAGATGCTTACACCAAGAAGCCAATCTAGAATGCTCTGTAGGAGTCAACAAGGATGAGGAGAAGCTTTCCAAGTCTCACCTCATTGACAAGTTTCTTGACTTCAAATTCGAAGATGACACTGAGGTTTTGCCTCAAGTCAAAGAGCACGAAAAGCTTGTTATGAAGCTGAAGGATGAAAAGATTAATCTTTGTTAAACATTCATTTCTAGAGCAATTGTTAACAAGCTTCCTCCATCTTGGATGTCATTCTCCACGGACATTCGAAGAAGAAAAAAATAGGTGACTCTGTTTGATTTGAAGAGGTTCATTCGGATCGAGGATAAGATTTGGACTCACACGAAGAATGAGCTCCTAGCTAAGCAGAAGGTGTCTACTAACATGGTGGCTACTAACTCTGAGAAGAGTACCAGTTCTTCTTCTAAGAAAAAAAAGTCTTTTAACAAAAAAAAGAACAATAATCCGAAGAACCTGAATGTTCAGAAGAAAGATTTCAAGAAGAGCGGCAAATGCTTCAACTGTGGGAAGCAAGGACATTTTGCCAAGGATTGCAAAGAACCAAAGATGGGAACAACACACAATGTTAATCAACTTGACAATTGTGTGGCTATGCTCTTTCAAGTGGTAACTCCCAACAACGTCTCTGGTTGGTGATTAGATACAAGTAATACCTGTTATGTCTGCTCTAACAGAGATTTGTTCTCTTTCTATATTGCTGCCAAAGTGAACGTATCAATGTTGATCGTTCTGTGGTTCCTGTTCTTGGAACTGGGATTGTGGTGCTGACTCTTTCTTCCGGAAAGACTCTTACATTGAAGGATGCGAAACATGTTCCCTCAATTATCAAAAACTTAGTCTCTGGAAGCCTGCTATGTGATGCTGGTATGAGGCTGGATTTTTAAGGAGGAAAGGCTGTGTTATATTTTAAGAAAATATATTTTGGCAATACATATTGTACTGATAGCATGTATAAGATCAATATTATTGTATCCAATTCAGTTGTAAATAAAGTATCCTCTTCTGCTTACTCCTCTGTATTATGGCACAACAGGCTAGGACATGTAAATTATAGAAAGCTGTCTAGCATGGAGAAGTTAGTATTACTTCTAAAATATGAGGGCAACAAACCTGATAAGTGTTGTAAGGACCATGAATTTTTGATACTAGTTAAAATATTTTTTTAGTATTTTAAAATATTTAATTATTATTTTTAAAAGAGTATTTATATTTTTCTTGAATTTCTACAATTTCCTATGATTTAAAATCTAAGTTTTATATTTATTTAAATGATATTAATATTTATAAATTAAGTTTATGCGGTGAAAATTTATGAAATTTATCTGTTGCGTTATCGATGCTGTTACATGTCATTTTAAATAATACGTTGTATTATTTTTATTATTACGTATATTTTCATATAATACGTTGTATTATTAATTACGTATTATTTGTATAATTTACAGTATTATTTCTACTATTACATATTATCTGTTGTATTAGCATAACGTGTACGTTTTACTGTGTATATAATTATCCCATAATTGTTTGATTTTAAATATAAGTAAATATATTTTATTTATTAATTATTCTCGTTTAATTGTATAATATGGGTTTTTTTCGACTATTTCGTATCAATTGTTGTAATAGCACAACATGTACGTTTTTATTTGTAGATAATTATTCCGTAATTGGTTTAATTTTTTTATACCCGTAATTATTTATTTTAATTATTTTTCGTTTAAACCCAAACCCTAAAATTACCTATATATAAATAACCCCCCTCTCTCTCTCCTGCTCTTCTTCAAAAATCCGCCGCCACCAACATCATCTCCTCTCTCTCTCCGCGACACCCCTGAGCCTGACCACCGCCTTGAACGCTGGCGGCCATCCCCCTCCCTTTCCAGATTCCGACAACCGCACCGCCTCCGCTTTGCACGTCGTTCGCCATCCACCAACCGCCAAACCCTCCACCGTCTCTAGATTCACATCCGCTCCTCCCTGCCTTCCCCGACAGAACACTGGCCACCCCCTGCCCAATCTCCGCCGCAAACCTCCTCCCACTCCAGCCGCCAACCTCCCATCCTCCTGAGCCCTCGCC